>NC_041216.1:16300937-16318062 GCF_002837175.3 Physeter macrocephalus
GCGGAGCACAGGCCCCGGACGCGCAGGCACAGCGGCCATGGCTCGCGGGCCTAGCCGCTCCGCGGCACGTGGATCTGCCGATGCAGGGGACACGGGGCACGAATCCGTGTCCCCTGCATCGGCAGGCGGACTCTCAACCACTGCACCACCAGGGAAGCCCCAAGTTACCTACTCTTCACAGTCGGTTTCCTAGGATCACAGGAAACAGTGCTGCTGACCACGGGTGCCGAGTAGGCACTGCTGGTACTCGGGCCGTCGTAGGCCGGCTCCTCGGGGCTGGCGTTAAAGCTGTTGCTGCCGCCACTGCCCAAGCGACTGCTTCCTGAGAGGTACGGCGCTGGCTTGATCCTGGGACACAGAGCAAAGCTGCTAGTCAAGAGCAGGAGAAATCTGCCCTCGGCACCAACAGCCTGAAGCTGGCCGGTCTGAGGACTCAGTTCTGTGGCTCTGACCAGTGGACCTAGTACCCTAGATTCTGGTGATGGCTCGGAAGTGACTGTGATAGGCCTTCATAATGAAAGATAATCTCGACTAACTTTTCACTGTTTAGGTGTAAATCTGTATTTTGACAATGCTAACGTACTTAGATAATTTAGTCATCAGAGTAATATGTTTTTTGTTTAAATGGGGAAAGGGAAAGCCTTAGGGGATGTGTCCCAGAAGCCAGGCCCTGTTCTCCATTTAATCTTGACCACCACGACCACCCCCCGACCCCACCCAGGGGCAGGAATCATTATCCCGCCCACAGTGCAGTCAAGGACGCTGAGGTTCAAGGGAGGTCAAGTGCCCAGATGGTCAAGGTCAGCCTGCAGAACCCACTCTGCACTGCCACGCTTTCACCCCCCAAAAGGAATCGCTTCTTGCCCCTGGGCTGCCTCTCAGGGCTGAAAGATAAGCTCTTGGGCTCTCTCTCTCCCTGAGCAGGCAGAGACCACAGAGGAGCAGAGATCTTACCTGATTTTCTCAGGCACAGCTGCTCCTCCTGTTCCAAACTTCTCCTGCCTCCTTCGAACATCACGAGGTGGCTTGGCCACAGAGTTGACAAAGGCCATTTTTGCTTGTCGGCCTGTGGAGAAATGGAGATTAATACCTGCCTTCTTGAGCTGAGATGCTAAAGGTAGGGGATTATCAACCCTGGAAACCCCTCTGTAGGGTAGCATGCATAGTGGCAGAAGAAACACCTCACCCTTTGCCCTCTTCTGCAAATGCAGGAGAGATTTGGGGGCCAGAGGTGATACCTGAGCTGAGCCCACCACGGCCCTGCTGTTGACCAGAGCACAGGGCTCACTATTCTGCCAGACCCACGCTGCCCCCTTACCTTTGGGCTTATTGGCATGCGCAGATCGGATATTCTTTGTGAGGACTCGCAGCCGCTGCTCTCGGGCATCCTGAAGCCGCAGGTACATCTCCCGCCACGACTCATACTCTTCTGGCCTTTCATCCTTAAAGTCTCGGTGACAATGAACTTTCCATAATTGATCCGTTTCTTCAATTAATACCTAAAATCAGAACCAGGACATCATTTACATGCAAGTACTCTTACACATCTCTTTTCCATCCTTAATCACCCAGGGGGACCAGCTTCCTAATGATATTTTGGTCCTCTTAGTAGTAGTAGTATATTAAAATACCACAGTTCTAGGAAAGAAACCCAACTCACTGAATTAAAAAATGTTAAGTGTGAGGCACTATACTAGCTGCTTTTGGGGGTTGTGGGGCTAGGAGAGAAGGCAACATAAAAATTAGTTTAAGATCAGTCTTTTCCTTTAGAAAATCAGTGCAGGGTAGGAACTGGGATGAAGTCAAATCCAGGCATTTCCCCATCACTACACTGAACTGCAATGGCCAGGGGCCACTTAAGAAGGATATGTCATAGATCCTTTGAACTAGAGACAGCTAATGCAATCAGACGAGCATCTCCAGTGTTAGGAGGATTTGGGGATAGATCTGTTTGTCTCTAGGAGACACCCAGCCAATCTTATATTCACCAGACACCTGAGTGTCAACACATAGCTCTGTCCCTGCCCTGGATCCCAAGGGCTGTGCTGTTAGAATTCTCCCTTGACCTCTGTAACTAGGCAAGCTCAAGGGAGGTGTGGGAAATGGTCCCCCTCTCCCACCTTTCAATCCCGTCTTGATTCTAGCCCAAGAGGCCTACTTAAAATGCCAGGAGCAGGTGCTAAAAACCTGCCTGTTTAAAGGCCCATAGACAAACCCAGAACAGTGATCCAACCACCACCTGCCCATCACCGTGGCAGATTCAGAGACAAAGCTACTTCTGGAGACGCAAGCCAGCACACTGCCCTCTTCCCATCCAAACAGGATACTCACGTGATTATATTCCTCTATGCGATATAACTGATCAGGTGTACACCTCTCCAAAACAGGTTCAAGAAGAGAATATGGGACGCCTCCCACTTCAAAGATTGCTGCAGAGAATCAAAGGGGAAAAGCACTGAGTAGCAGCCAAGTCACCCGGTGTCCCAGCGCCACAACGTGCTGAAGAGCAAGAGAGAAGCATGTGACTTACAGTCAATGTTGTTTTTAAGCACCCGGATGCACTGCTCGTGCAAGGTCATCATTTTGGGGAGATAGGCACACTTGGAACCAGAATAGACCTGCATCTTGGAATTCATTCTTCGTCCGGTGAATCCAGCTTCTTCCTCTTCCTGGGGTGAGGAGAGTGCTGTAGGGCAAGAAAAACAGGAGTGTAAGTTATAAAAGGCACTGAGCAATACAGTGAAAACTCTCCTTCCACCCCATTCCCCAGCCTTCCAGTTTCCTTTCTCAAAGACAACCAATGCTACCAGTTTCTTGTGTCCTTCCAGAGAGTCTATGCAAAGATAAACTAATATTTATTTTATTCCTTTTTAACCAATCAATAACATACTCTAACCATTCTGTCATTTACATTTTAGAAATCACATCACTACACAGATTTTCTACTTTTTTTTAAACGGCTGCATAGGATGCCACTGTGTGGATGAACCGTGATCCATCTGTTAGTCTCTTGCTAAGGGACACCTATGTAGCATCTAATTCTTATGCTATTAAAACTAGCCTTTATTTATGTATTTATTTTTGGCTGCGTTGGGCCTTCGTTGCTGCGCGCGGGCCTTCTCTAGTTGCAGCAAGCGGGTGCTACTCTTCGTTGTGGTGCGTGGGCTTCTCATTGTAGTGGCTTCTCGTGTTGCGGAGCACGGGCTCTAGCCACATGGACTTCAGTAGTTGTGGCACACGGGCTTAGTTGCTCCGTGGCATGTGGGATCTTCCCGGACCAGGGATCGAACCTGTGACCCCTGTATTGGCAGGCGGATTCTTTCTTAACCACTGCACCACCAAGGAAGTCCCTAAACTAGCCTTTTTTTTAAGCCCCTATGGAATGTACAGAGTAAAAGGCCGCTGGTAATAGCAGCAGCTAAGATTTAGCAAACACTATGTGTAAAAACCCAGAGCTCAGAGCTTTACCAGCATTATCATTTTCAATCCACCTCATAGGCAGATACCATTATTACTCCCATTTACAGCATATGAAACTGAAGTCCAAGGAAATGAAGTTGTTACCCAAGTTCATGTAACTTGTTACCCTAGTTCATGTAACTTGTAGTAGAAGCCAGAGCTGGGATTCAAACCCAAGCCATCAAACTCCAGAACCTGTGCTCTTAGGAAATGCACCAAAATCTGATGACAGACCATGAATGAATTTTTAAAATCATTTTCTCCATTAAAAAAAGAAAAAAAGACAAAGAAAATTACCTTTTCGCTTTGGTTGGAAGGCAGACATCAATTCAAGGGAAGGAAGTGGGCGGTAATTGGCCTGTATCACAGGTAATGGAAGGTCTGGTAGCACTGGCAGCACATCGCTGGGGACCTGCAGAGAAGAGACCAGTGACTGGAGAGCCTCTTTCTACAAGCACAGCTCTTTCCCACAGTCGACGCCCAGCAGTGTTGACGTGGCAGATAACTTCACAGGCATATCCAGCCTGAAGGAGGGGCGGCAGCTGTGCCTGACACCACCTAAGTCAGGAGATACGGAGAGATGGGCCCAGCAAAATGGGATGCCTCAGAAAAGACTTTTCTTGGGTTCTACTGACCCTGGTGGCCAGAGAGAGGTGGCCAGAGAGGCCGGGAGGAAATTACTTCAAACTGAAATTCAACAGGCCACGGGAAAGCCAGCCCAGACAAACAGTGGTGGGGTCGTCCCGGGAGCTCCGCCGGCCCAGGTGCTCTGGCTGGGAAGGGGCCACAGGGGTTACCTTTTTCAGCTTGGCTGAATGGGATCCAGCTGGCAGAAGCTTCTCTGACTTGTTTTCGTGCACCTTAGGTAATTTCTGAGCTGAGTCCAAGTTTTTACTAGTGCTTTTTGAATCATTTTTTTTAAATCCTTTTTCTCCGGGAGTCGTGGTTGAAGTTTTCACCATCTTTTTCTTTTTCTTCCGGGGCTGGTCATAGCTGAGGTACGACTCAAAAGACCTGGTGTGCCGCTCGAATCCATCATCCATATCGGCCTCGTCAGCTCTAAGGAAGGAGCCCACTGACTTTCTATCTGAATGAGAAGGTGTTACTTTTCCTTCTTGAGTCTTTAGGTTGTTAGAAACCTTCCCTTTTGCCTTGGGCAACAGGTCTCCTGCCCCCTTGCCTATGTCTAAGCTTTCTAGACTCTGCTTGTTTTTGTCTGATTTGGTTTTCTCTGGGTCTCTATATTTTGGTTTTTTAAGGTGGTTGTCTGATGCCACCTCCAAGGGGGGTAAAACCTTCTTGGTGCTGCCCTCTTTTTCCTTCTCTTTCTTGACACCACTAGAGGGCGGTTTCTCCTTTGTACTGTCCCCTGAGGGTGGCCTCCGCCGGTTTTCCTCTTTGGAGATGGCCTTGTGTGATTTTTCTCTGCTCAAAGAAGACTTCTCATCTCCTTTGGAATTCACCGGACGTTTTTCTTTATGGGAAGATCTGTGCTCCTTGCTCTGACTCACGACCTCTTTTCCTTGGGCTTCACCCAGGTGTCGTTCTTGACTGACCCCCAGTCTGTCCTGAAAGGCATTACTGTGGCCTTTGCCAGGCTTCTGGTGTGAAGCAAAGGGCTCGTGGTCCTCCTCCAGGGATCTGTAATGGTCCACAGACATCTGATGAGGGCTGGCGGATGACAGTGGGGACTGAACATGGCCGTAATCGGAAGATTCGTGGTCTGAAGAGTAAACTGGAGAAACTCTGTGGTACCTCTTTCTCTCGTCTCTCCTCTCATGACTGTGAGATACTTTGTGAGGCCGCTCAAGCTCTGAGAGTTTTCTGTGTTTTTTCTGTCTGTTGTCAGGACTACACGACTGGCTACCGGATGCTTTCCAGCTTTCTGGGTAGTCCCCCTCTACCTCCTCCTCCTCCTTAAGGGCATCCCTGGGGCGCTTTCGAGAATTGCTCTTCTCAAAGTCCTGTTCATCAGGCTCAGTATTTCTAAAATAAAAGAAAAAGCAGATGAAGCAGACATAAATCTCAGGGTAATCCTTGTTCAGAGGACAACGTCACAGGACCTGAACTCACGAAAGAGATGAAGAGTTTACAGAGTTAGAAACAAGGTCTTGGGAAGAAGGTAAATGGGTTCTGCTCAAAGATACTCAGCTAAGCTTTAAAACTGGGAAAGCCCAAATATTCAATAAATGGAAAATGACGAGTTTAACTACAGGGCACAAAGATCAAACATCTTGTGGACGTTAAAGTACTTAAAAAGCTTTTCAACACAGGGAAATATTTAACTTGTTACATTAAAAAAGAGCTGTAGGGCTTCCCTGGTGGCGCAGTGGTTGAGAGTCTGCCTGCCGATGCAGGGCACGCGGGTTCGTGCCCCGGTCCGGGAAGATCCCACATGCCGCGGAGCGGCTGGGCCCGTGAGCCATGGCCGCTGAGCCTGTGCGTCCGGAGCCTGTGCTCCGCAACGGGAGAGGCCACAGCAGTGAGAGGCCCGTGTACCGCAAAAAAATATATAAAATATAAAATAAAAAATAAATTAAAAAGAGCTGTAATTTACATCAGTTTATTCACAACTATATAAAAATGCCTTTTAAGAACAGGTTAAAAGAAACATTCCAAAATGTCAATAAGGCTTATCTTTGGATGGTAGAATTAAGACATTTTTATTCTTATTTCTATTTTTAAATGTTTTCTAGTATTCTATAATGATCATGGATTATTTCTTATAATTGAGGCAGAATTGAGGAACTTTTCTTACCGTTCCACAGGAACCAGCTTCTTCCACTGGGCCACTAGGTCCTTGGCAAAGCTTCCGACATGCTCATGTTTTCGCAAGCTATTTACCGTTTTCCCAACCCCGGTCTCCTACAAAGTTGACAAAGGAATTGTTAGAGGGTTGTAGAACTAGGCTCACAATTTTCTAAAGAAATAAGACCTCCTACTTTTCAACAAACCAATACTTCCTTCCAAAAACATACCTTGCAAGTCTCAGTACAAACTTACTTTGTGTCTGTGCCCCAAACCTCTAATGACACACAGTAGCAAAATGCACCAGATTCAGAAGAGGAAAACACTAAATTAAAACACTTCTAGAACTTTAGCAGTAATAACAAGAGTGATCATGGCAGGTGTTAGGCACTGAGCTAAGAGCACTGCATACAGTGTCTGAATTAATACTTATATGATAACTCTGTGAGGTTAGGACCTGCCCCATTTTACAAAGAAGGAACAGCCTAAAGTCACAAACTTGGATTTGAATCCAGGACTAGATGCCAATGTTCTTTTAATTTTTAGAAAAAAAAACTGAGATAAAATTCACTATTTTAATCATTTTAAAGTGTACAGTTCAGTGGTTTCCAGAATACTCACAATACTACACAACCATCACCACTAATTCCAGAACATTTTCATCACCCTAAAAAGAAACCCTGTTCCTCCCAATTCCCCCCACCCCTGGCAATCACTAATCTAACTTTCTATGGATTTGCCTATTCTGGACATTTCATATAAATAAAACCATACAATATGTGGCCTTGTGTCTGGTTTCTTTCACTTCTAAAGCCCATGCTCTTACTGTACAATCTCTCTGGTCGGGAAGGGGAGGGGATATAGCTATAACATCTAAAATTACATAGTTCTTACCGCAAGAATGTCTACTGTAATGGGCAAGGTGGAGAGTTTCTTCAGATATTTCAATAGCTGCAGAGAATAAAATAAACATTAATTTCTATAAAATCATAATCATTCACTGGAACAAATAAGAATAATATCCAATGGTTAAGTACTTACACTGTTCTGTAGTATACAGTATGGTTGTTATCCTTATTTTACAAGTGTGAAAACAGACTCGAAAAAGTTAAGGTACTTGCCCCAGGATGCAAGCAGGGCAGGATTCACTCCGGTCTGCGGCTTTAGATTGTGTGCTTTTAGCCACTATGCTACACCAAGGGGAAATAAAACTTAGAGAAGAGAATCAAACCTATCAACTCTAAGAAAAGTAATCAACAACTATCTTTCTGCCCAGTTTTGAGAGAGACTTTCTGAGAAAGGAGCTAATTTTAGGAAATTACTCATGCACCCGGCATAGAGGAAAGTAAAAAGGAGAAGAGGTCTCTACAGAAAAAGGGTATCATGTTTCCAGAAAAAGTGTGTTTAACAGAACTGGGTTTTTTCGATGTAAGTGGGAAGCCGAGACCAATTACAAGCTGCTAGAATCAGAGCTTTGCCGTTGCAAATGGTGAACACAAAATGTCTGGGTAGATTAGAGAAGCAATCTGGGTTTGGTCACATTTCCTTTCTATATTCTCTTGAGCTAGCTCAAAATCAGATAGCAGAACTGTTAAGACAGAGTTCCAGAGTCAGAGACGGGCTTCAGTTTGGCCCTGCCACTTCCTTGTGGGATGATCTTGTGCAAGTCACTAACCTCTCTGAACCTCAGTTACTTCATCTGCAAAACAGGAACTGGATCCTGTCTGTACTTCACAAGCTGTGAGGATTCAGAGAGACAAACCATGTGCAGTCTTTAGCCATAGTGCCTGGAATGCTATACAAGCTCAATAAATGCTTCTTATTAATCATTTCATTCATCAACTGACCATTCTTTAAACGGCTACCCTTGATCCTCTACCAGATATTCCCCAGCCAATTCCTACTTGCTCCACTTCTACCCAAAGTCATGACTGCTATGCCATTCTCTAGGAAATAGTTATGTATATATAAATATACCTACCATTCAAGGAGTGCTGAAAAGTACAAGTAGTTCAAAATAGATTAACTGTGACTACCTTTATATTTAAATATCTGATAACAAGATCCGTTCTTTTCCTATATGTAGCCCAGGCTACAATTAGTATGCTATATTGCTACCAGGTGGAGTAGCAAGTATGTTTTTCTGGTCATTCTACTTCAATAATTACTGAACCTGGTTGCTAGGCAGAGCAACTGGATCACATGTGATAATCTTGTTTTGACTGGGAACATATGAGAAGCCAAGTGGTATATCTAAGGAGTTTCACCTTCATAGTTGAGTGAAAATTATCCTCCACTTCGAATTCGATCACCACCACCATCCAACTCAGGACAAAGTATATGTGTATTTCTTGTCCTCAAAGCTATGGGTGCAAAGATGAATGCCAATTCAATTTCTTAAAGGAAAATTTAGAATCACTGAAAAGGTTAAAGACAGGTTGTCTCCTCTAATGCCATTCCCTGGAAGGTATTATATACTATTTACTGTGCACTGGCTACCACGCTACATCCTTACATGTGTTACCTCATTTCATCCTCATTAACCAACTCTATAAAATGGTTATTATGTTCCCCATTTTACAGATATTAAAACTGAGCCCAGTGAGGTTAGGTAACTTGCCTAACAAGCAAGTAGGTCAAGTGTGTTTACCACAGCATGTACTACAAAGCCAGGAGAAATAGCCAACATAAAGACACTGTCCTTAGAAGACCGGAAAAGGAAATGGAGCAGTAGTTCATGTGCCTCTTAGCACACTCGACACAAAGCAGAAGAACCCCTCCTTAGTGTTACGTTGTCAGACAGTTTAGAGTCCACAGAGGAAAGAAGGTCACCACCAGGACAGAGTCCCAGGACCTCTACAAAGGCCATATATAAGAATGGGGCCAGAAGTCATTGAAGGTGTGTTCATCTCAAAGCCTAGCACTAATTGGAAGTGTAAACGCTGCCTTTCTGCTTCGTTTTGGGTTAGGAGGGACGACTTAAAAGCAGATGAAACTAAAACCCTAGAGATATGCAAACCAATTTAGCCCAACCTAAGAGAAAAAGGGCTTCAGAGCCCCTCTATTTTCAATGAGGTTCAAAAAAGAACAAAGCATTAAAATGATAAAGCACTTTGGGTATCCTCAGGTAGGTGTGGAAACTTGCTGTTATCAAACCTAGGGACCAGTTGTAGTCTGCAAGAACTGATAACAAGTCATTGAGAAATGTCAAACATTTGCACAGTCCATGCTTAGGAATCTCAGTTATCCTCTGCACACTACTTCAACACAAAGAGCTAAAGATATTCATAATGTCGACCCCTCGTTCTCCACTTGCCTTCAAACTGTGTTCTTCGTAGTTTCCACGTTCAAACTGTAACACAGGACAGGTAACTTTACCAGCCATGAAAATTGTTTCTACTTAAATAGTAGGAACCAAGTGACCCTAGGTTGCCTGATACCTTTTTGCCCAAGTAAGCCTAGACCATAGATGGGCTTAAAGTGAAAAGAGAGTTATAGTTAAACACCTATGTTTAATACGAGGAAATCTATGAATATAGGTGTGGAATCAACCGTCTGGCTAATAATGGTTTGAAATCAAGATTTAGTTGTAAGTTCAGTACTGCTATATAATCATCTTGCAATTTCAAGAACAACCTGTGGGAGCTTGTTGGGTTAACAGAAGGTTGAGAAGGCCAGTGTGCCAGCTTGCAGTTTTCCCTCTGCATTAGCTCATTTGTGAATGCCAACTATTGTGCCCTTTGCAAAAATGATCTTCATAATGCAAAGTCAGAAGCTCAGGGTGAGTTTCTATCTGGGAAGAGAAAGCCCAGATACAATCACTAATAGTTCAAATAGGATGTGAAGTCAAACAAACCTTTTCTTAATTTGAAATTTCATGCACATCAACTACTGGAAAAGCTACTTCAAAATTTAAATTCTAGTGGGAAAATGACTGTAGACACTACACGGTGCATTTTTTTTTAACCCGATGGAAGACCAAATTGGGGAGATGGGGGCGATTTACATCATATTGCTCTAGGGTTTTAAAAAAAAATCAGTCACAAACCTACAATGTTTGGGAAAACAAGCTAGTACTCGGAAATAATGACCATTTATTAGATGCCCACAAAGGGTTACTGTAAAAAGAAACTTGTAAATATGTCTGTCCATTAGGTACTGAAGCCATTATAGAAAATAACACAAAACAAGTGAAAGCATTTCGGTTTTCACAGACTTAAAGCTAAAATGTCGTCCTGAAGAAGTGGATCTTTGAGCTAGGTATGCATGAGAAGAGTTAAACAGTGGTCTGATAGTGAGATGCGTTGAGCAGCGTTTAGAAACGAAGGGAAAAAAACCTCACCTATGACAGGCCAAGAACAGGTGAAGAGAAAGGGGCCCTTCAAGAAAAATTGTAAAGAGTGGAGATTAACATCTACTGAGCACTTCTGCCTTTTGGTTCTGTCCTGGGAAGAAGCAGGTGAGGAAACTGGCTTAGCAAGGAACATCCCTAATGTCCATGGCTGGCAAATGAATTAGAACTCAAATCTCCTCACCACTTTATTTTGACTGCCTCCCTGGATTATTTCCTCTTCAAAAGTCACTCTGGGGTTCAGAGATCCAACTCTTACAACACTGTACACTCCAGCTATTATGCTGACAGAGAATGTCAAACACCTTGAGTGTTTTCATCAATGTATTTCAATTAAAAAAAAAAAATTCTAACATCCACGGGACACTCTCCCAGACACCAAGAAGCTGGATGGAAGAAAAGTCGCAGAGAGAGAAGAATGCATTTAACTTAAGAAAACAGTTAAGGGGGAAAAAAACCTAGCTGAGTGCAATTAAAAATGGTTGCCCATCACTCGCAGCAGCCAGAAACGGTAGCTCTTACCTTTGTATCAAGGCCAGAAGGAAATCTAGCTGCAACTTCTAAGCCTTGTTTTTTTTCTTTCCATTTACAACCTAAGTTTTTAGTTAGGGTGACGTGAGGTTTATTTTGTTTTGAAAGAGATTTACTGAGAAAGCAAAAAGGTCCACGCTCTAATAATCAAGCCAAAGCAATAAAAACGTCTTAAAGACGCAGGACCACACACCGAGCCTAGACTCCATCAGGCACAGGCAGAACCACCTCCTTCTCCCAACAAACATCAAAACACACTAAGAAATCAGAAACATTTCGCAGGGCGAGGAATGGAGCGGGCAGGAGTTAACTCCGGGCGAGCTCTCCCGACAGGAAACAGCTGGCCCGGGACGCCGGGGGAGGGCTCCGGGAGCCCCGCCGGCACGCGGTGTCCGCCCGGAGCCCGCGGGCGCCCGGCCCGGGAGGCAGGGAGGCCGGGCAGGCTGAGGCGCGCCGCCCGCCGTGCGGGGTCCCACCGCGTGGGCAGCGGCCACTAACTTCCCGACCGCAGGCCGCAGACCGGCGGGGCCGCGCTCCGGGTCCGAGCCCCCACGGCCCCGGCCGCTCAGGAAGGAGCCGCGCCGGGGCCTGCGACCGTTACGGGGCCGCGCTGCGCCCAACGGCCGCCCCGCTCCGCGCTGCCCGCTCGCTCACCTTCTTCGGGTCCGGGTTCGCGGCCAGGCGCGCCTGCAGCTTCTCCACAACTTGGAGCGCCGACTCCGCCGCCATCGCTGTCACTGGCGCGGCCTCCTCGCCGGAACTGGGCTCGCGTCGCGTCCTCTGGCTGCAGCTCCACCCTCCGTGCCTCCCCCGCGGACGGAAGCGCGACTGGTCCCTTCCGGGACTCTGAGAAGTGGGGTGGAGGGGCCGCGGGGTGTGGGGGGTCCGGCCGGCTGCAGGCCCCGCCCCCACGGCCTGTGGTTGGTGGGGGTCCGGTCCTCTGCGCCCTCCCGGAGCCGCGTGCGCCGGGAGCTGGAGCAGCTTGGTCCGGGCGCGTCGGTTCCGCACTAGTCGCCGCTGGGCAGCCTCGCTTCTGGTCCTCGTAGTGCGGAGCCACGGCCTGGAAAACCACTCCGGTGTCCAGCCAAGGCAGGATGAGACCACTGAGCTGGACCCTGCCTTTATAAATCCTAGCCCGCCCCCTTGCGCTGTGAGCCACGCCCCAAATAACACCTGTGTGTGGTTCCAGGGTGGGTTTGCGGCTCAGGAAATCAGGGATTAACGCTAGTGACCACCCTTGATTGGGGGCACTAAGCCCAGTGGTTGAGCTAAGTTTCACTCTCAGTACAACCCAACGAAACGAGGTATATTATCCCCATATTACAGATGAGGAAACTGAAGCTCAGGGAGACTGAATTAACTTGCATGTGGTCATGTAACAGGAAAGAAGTGAGGCTGGAATGTGAATCTAAACAGTCCAGGTCCACTGTGACCGCACATCTCTGAACAGGTCAAGGATTTGAAGCCCAGAGAGTGAAAGTGATTTGTCAAAAGTCAAACAGTTTAGCTACAAGAGGTAATATAGCCCGTGTCTCACTTTCCCCCAAAAAACAGTGTCTGGTACAGAGGTACCAAATAAATACTTCTTGAATGAATGAATGAATAAATAAATGAATGAACGGCTGTTTCCTCTAAATCAGTAGGGCCTCAATCAGACAAGCCCAAGACACCATCCTTGAGGGCCCTTACCCTCATCCTAGAAGCACTAAATTTTACTATTAATAAAGTATTATTACTACTAAAAAAAAAAGCTACTAAACAGTTGAAAATTGGTTTAAAATACCAGCATTGATTACATGTTTGATTAGATCATATCGGATTACACACTAATCTTATCACCATCAACAATTTGGCAGTGTACTGAGCCTGACCTCTCACCCAATGTGGGAAAGCCCAGCGGCTCTTCAGGTCTCAGCTCTTCTAAAGGTAAAAGAAACAATATAAATTGTTTCTTCAAATGAGCTTTCATTCACTCAGTAAATTGAGAAGCCCTCCCCCCCCCACTGTGTTCCCACCCCCTCTGCTTGGTGCCCTTTCCTCTGCAACTAACACTTTTCAGGGTGTAAATTGTCAATTTATTCTTCTGTCTTCTCACTGAGCTGTTTATTTATCAAGTGCAGTGACTGACCTGTCCAACTTTATTTTATTTTTTGGCTGCACCGTGTGGCTTGTGGAATCTTAGTTCCCTGACCAGGGATCGAACCGAGGCCCCCGCAGTGAAAGCACTGAGCCTTAACCACTGGACTGCCAGGGAATTCCCTGACCTGTCCATCTTTAAATCTCTGTTGCCCAGCACAATCCAGTCCATATAATCAGCATTGGCTAAAAAGTCCATAAAGATTAATAATCACCCATTCAGTGCTCTAAGACTCAATCATGGGGTGTAATGGAAAACACATCAAACTGGTGTGAGGAGACTTGGATTCTAGTCCTGGCCCTAGAATCTCCCTCTCCTGCACAGCAAATGCTTTTAAATTTACATTTTCAATGCCTTCCATTTTGAAAATGTAACATTGGTGTAATGGAAAAATGGGCCCATTCCTGACGCAGAATTGCTGACTAACTGACCTGGCATATACTTAGGACACATGGAACACTTTGTTCAAGTTACCCAGGGAGATCGCAACAACCGGAATGAAAAGTAACAATGGGGCTTCCCTGGTGGCGCAGTGGTTGAGAGTCCGCCTGCCGATGCAGGGGACATGGGTTTGTGCCCCGGTCCGGGAAGATCCCACATGCCGCGGAGCGGCTGGGCCCGTGAGCCATGGCCGCTGAGCCTGCGCGTCCGGAGCCTGTGCTCCGCAACGGGAGAGGCCACAGCAGTGAGAGGCCCGCGTACAGCAAAAAAAAAAAAAAAAAAAAAAAAAGAAGAAACAATGTATGCTGCTGGGGGGTATGCACCCCATCCCTACCCCATCTATGCCAGCCTGAGGCAGGGTTACCTGCAAAGTAAAGAACTCTTACACTTGAATATTTGTCTACGTCTCAGATCAGTTAATTATGTCATATGTGTCATTCTGATTAAAAAGAAACTTTTTAACCAGTTCTAAAAGTGATACTCTGTATATGTTCACTGGGGGATTACCAGATGGTAATCTAATCCTTGGTTTATGCAAGGATTTTCAACAACAGAATGAGTTCCCTAAAGTCTGAGGTTGTTTTGTCCACCTTGGATCTGCAACACCTAGCACACAGGTGACATTCCATGAAGGTTTCTTGAAAACTGAACTAATTATTATTCACCTTAAGGCCAGCCCAGAGTGTCATATGAAAACCTGAGGGGGTTAGCACTATACAGACCCTTATGAGAGGACTTAAAAGACCCATCTTTTAAAACAACAACAGGGGCTTCCCTGGTGGTGCAGTGGTTGCGCGTCCGCCTGCCCATGCAGGGAAACCGGGTTCACGCCCCGGTCTGGAAGGATCCCACATGCCGCGGAGCGGCTGGGCCCGTGAGCCATGACCGCTGAGCCTGCGCGTCCGGAGCCTGTGCTCCGCAACGGGAGAGGCCACAACAGAGAGAGGCCCGCGTACCACAAAATAAATATAAATAAATAAAACAACAAAACATGTTCAGAAGGCATGTTTAAGGCTATCCTGGGAGACAAAAATGGGCAGGGAGGCTCGCTCTCTTCTGCTATGCACGCTCGTTGCAACAAATATGTTCCACTTTTATGATGAAAACAAAGATATTTTAATTTTGGAAAAGAGCAATCCCAGGCTGGTTGGCACTAGAGTCATTTAAAACACTGAAAGAGGGCTTCCCTGGTGGCGCAGTGGTTGAGAGTCCGCCTGCCGATGCAGGGGACGCGGGTTCGTGCCCCGGTCTGGGAGGATCCCACATGCCGCGGAGCGGCTGGGCCCGTGAGCCGTGGCCGCTGCGCCTGCGCGTCCGGAGCCTGTGCTCCGCAACGGGAGAGGCCACAACAGTGAGAGGCCTGCGTACCGTAAAAACAACAACAACAACAACAACAACAAAAAACACTGAAAGACGAGGGGGTAGAAACCAAACAAAAACAAAACAAAACAAAAAACCAACCACTTTGATAGCAGAAAGGGGCCCTTGCCTTTCATGGAATGGTCAAGTGGGATTCTGTGGGCTGGACAGTGTGCTGGGTGAGGAAGACTGGTGGGTGAAGGGCTTCCGCCTTGGACCTCTCCTGGCCTGGGCTCTGCCACTCCTCTCTCTAACCAAGTGGGCGGCATCTGAGGTTTGTTGGGTGGTGGATGTAAAGGACACAGGATTGGAGCTCAGTGACAACCTGAGCTCCAATCCCCACCTCTACCAATGTTGGCTGTGGTCAAGTTACTTAAACTGGCTGAAATTGTTTCTCTATAGATTTCTTGTGAAGTTTATTAATATGTTATATTAAGTAACTGACATACAGTAGGTTTTTTTGTGTGTGTGTGTGGTATGCGGGCCTCTCACTGTTGTGGCCTGACGCGCAAGCTCAGCGACCATGGCTCACGGGCCCAGCCGCTCTGCGGCATGTGGGATCTTCCCGGACCGGGGCACGAACCCGCGTCCCCTGCATCGGCAGGCGGACTCTCAACCACTGCGCCACCAGGGAAGCCCGGTATTTTTTTTAAGGAACAAATTATTAGAGAAAATTCATTGCCTTGGTAAAAAGACTATTATGTTCTGCTGTAAAGGAGAATATAAAACCATCTGGGCAGTTTTGTTCTGCACAGCTGTAGCCACTGTTCTCTTCCCCAATAGGCCCATTTTTCTGAATTGACGACATTCATCTTTGTTTCACATACTTCAAACATGTTCAGTTGGTGGTTATTTTACTTAGGGATGGCATCTTTCTGAGTTTCACAGGCTAGATTTGCCCTCCTCAAATGTGGTAATGCAAGCAGAGACTGCCAGCTCCAAGGAATGGTGTCTGAGATTCAAAGTCCACACCTTTCGTAGACTTGCCTTGAAGTTCAGTTAAATATCCCTAACTAGTTAGGGATATCAGGCCTAGAAACCTTCTGAGGCCCTTTGTCTTAAGAGGGCAGACTGAAACATTCTGTAATGCCCATGGAGAGCAGTCCACTGAGAATCTGTATTTATGGGGCCGGGGCAGGGACGGGGGTGGGGGGGGAGCTACTATAAAAATAAAGAAGTATCAAGGATATACTTTGATACTTTTATACTATGAATTTATATAAATTGTATCCAGGTAGTAACCTAACCACCTGTCCCTTAGCTCTTTACCTTGTTTCATTTTTGTTATAACATCTATCACAATTTGAAACTGCCTTATTTAGTGGTTCATGTTTTTATAGTCTCTTCCCCCTCTGTGAGCTCCATGAGGCATCACTGTGGCTAAAACTACCTAGAACATAGCAGGCACTCAATCTTGACTGAGATGAATGAAAGGTCTACCTCACGGAATTATTGTTTGGATTTAACGAGATTATGTGTGAACATACCTGGCAAAGTGCTATCAACCAACAATGTCATCTTCATTAATCCTCACCATCCATTTTACAGATAAGGAAATTGATGCTTTGGAAACTTAAGGGACACCATGCCCTCAGCTCCAGAAACTGAGAGTGTGGTTGTGGTCTTTGCTGAGAATGCCCTTAGAGGTAAGTTAGAAAAAGTGCGAGCTAAATAAAAGCAGCTTGCCTGGCACACATAGGGCCGGACAGTAAAGAGAAAGAACAGAGAGGACGGAGGGAGAAGAAGGAGAGATTGATTGATTGGATTAAGTCTGGATCTATTAAATTTTCACCCCCACTATCAGCAAAGGTTTAGGAACCCTCTGAGTTTGGGTGTCCACAGGTTACAAATTCTCAAAGGGGTCCGCGTCTCCCTTATCTCTTTGGGAAAACCAACCAACCAACCAACCACTGGGTTAAGCAGAGAAGATTAAGAAGGCAGCACCACCACTGAGGTGGGAAGAACTGCTGCTTGTTGAGTGCCTTATAAGTGGCCCAGCTCTGTGCTACCTTTTTTTTTTTTTTTTTTTTTTTTTTGCGGTACGTGGGCCTCTCACTGTTGTGGCCTCTCCCGTTGTGGGGCACAGGCTCTGGACGCGC
>NC_041216.1:16318152-16336945 GCF_002837175.3 Physeter macrocephalus
GGCCTCTCCCGTTGTGGAGCACAGGCTCTGGACGCGCAGGCTCAGCGGCCATGGCTCACGGGCCCAGCCGCTCCGCGGCATGTGGGAACCTCCGGGATCGGGGCACGAACCCGTGTCCCCTGCATCGGCAGGCGGACTCTCAACTACTGCGCCAACAGGGAAGCCCTGTGCTACCTTTATATGTTATTTCTCCACCTTCCAACAGTCTCATGAGGCATTTTAAGGATGGAGGACCTAAGGCTCAGAGAGGTAAAGCAACTAGCTCAAACGTGGTAAATGACAAACCCAAAACATGAACCAAGGTCTGCTCAGCTCGGAAGCCCACACTGGCTTGCACTCCATACCTGAACACCTGGGTGCTGGTCACCTCTCCTCCTTCCCCACCTCATTGCTTGACACTGGCGTGGCCTGCTTCCTCACCTGTTAACTGAGGAGGCCTGATGTATCAAAGCAATAACAATAACAATGGTGGTAACACTACTACCAATTCTTGGCACTTACAATGTGCCACACATTATGCTAAGCAATTTGCATTAACTATCAACTGTACCTAAAAACAATCTTGCAATATAGATATCATATAATCTCCATTTCACAGGTGAGGAAACCGAGGATTTGTGACCTACCTAACGTCACAGAACTTGTAAGCAGCACAGCCAGGAGTCAAAGCCAGGTTTGTCCAGCACCAAAGCTCAAGCTCTTTGACCTTAAGCTTCCTTGTTTCCCCTTGCCGGAGAGGCCACTTGGGAAGACACCATCCAACTGACACACTTCATTCATTCATTCATTCATTCACTCACTCCAGCTTTGGTGCTGGAGTGGACCAAGAAAGGGGAAGGGCAGCACCAGATGAATTGGTGAGGAAGGCAGGGGGCAGATTATGGAGGGCTTTAGAGACCGTGGTAAGGACTTTGTATTTTATTGTGAGGTTTTATGGATCCCAGGTAGGGGAGTGGTAAAACCTATAAACTAATTATTTTAACACTGTAGACCGGGTATCAAGAATTAAGGACTACAATTAATTTGATACTGTGCTTTAAAACAAACTCAACAATCCCTTATAACAGTCATCTGATCAGAGAGACTTGACCTAATCACCTTATATAAAGCAGTGCACACATGCACACACACCCACACACCTCTGTCACTATATTTTTCTTCAAAGCACTTATCATTACCTGATATACACTTAATCCTTGAACAACACTGGGGGGTTAGGGGCGCCGACACCCCTCGAAAATCCCCATATAACTTTACAGTCAGCCCTCTGTATCCATGGTTCCCCACCTGTGGATTCAACCAACCTTGCACAGTAAACATAGTAGTATATATATGTATGCGAAAAAAATCCATCTGTAAGTGGACCCATGCATCTCACACCCATGATGTTCAAGGATCAGCTGTATTTCATACAGTGTCTGTCTCTCCATCCCTAGAATATAAATTCCATGTTTTTGTTCACTGCTTTATTCATCAACACCTAGGACAGTGCCTGGCACACAGTAGGCAGTCAATAGATATTTATTGCATGAACAGATAACAAAGGTCTGTTATATGCCCCTGCAAAGAACAGTGTACATTTGCTATCTATGCTTGTTCATCGCCTCAATCAATATGAACGTTGGTTTCTGTTCTCACCACTCTACTGAAAATAACTTTTCAAGGTCACCAGTAAAATCCCAACTGCAACATCTGAAGGTGTTTTCACTGTGGTAGATCTCTCTGCTGTATCTGACACTGGTGATTTCTCCTCTCTGGGAAACTCCATTTGTTGGCTTCCATGACACTTCCTCTCCTGATTAACTTTGAAAGTTTCCGGCTGTTCCTTTTCTGTCTCCTTTATGGTCTCTTTTCCTTCCACTTCTCTCCCCTTAAAGGCTGTAGTTCCTCTGAGTTTAGTCCTGGGCCCGCTACTATTATGATACCACACGGTCTTTGGGCATTCTCATCTATTCTCATGGCTTCTACCACCATCTATAGGCTGGTGATTCCCAAATCTATAGGTCTAGTCCCAAACTTTAGATTGCCTGGATGGAGAGCAGAATCTATCTGGATGGACATTCCTCCTCGATGTCCCCCATGGCCCTATGGCTCAGCAGGTTCAAAGTGGAGCTTGCCATCTTCTCCTTAAACCTCCTTTCCTCTAGTGAGCTAGGAGCTGCTGAGACCGAGATGATTGAGAACACCACTGCTGCCCCAGGACTTCCATCTACTCCTTCACAGAGGAGGGCAAAGAACAGTTTTCAGCCTGAGAGGAAACGCAAGGAAGCACTCACACCAAAACGGCTGCCCCCATAGCTGGCCTATTAGAGGCTCACACCCTCAGCCCGAGGACTGCCTGTGCCCAGTAGCGCTGCTCCGAACCCTCATCCTGGCTGTTTGTTGGGCATCTCAAATGCGAGATGTGCACACCTGACCTCACCATCCTCCCTTCCTAAATCACTGTTCCCCACATCTACAGCTGGTGCCATCATCTACCCGCATTCCTCCAGGCTTGAAACCTGAAAGTCATCCTTGACTCCTCTTTTCTCTCCTGTGACATTGAATTAATCCTGGTGATTTTCATTCCCAAACATTTCTTTCTTTCTTTCTTTCTTTTTGCGGTACGCGGGCCTCTCACTGCTGTGGCCCCTCCCGTTGCGGAGTACAGGCTCCGGATGCGCAGGCCCAGCGACCACGGCTCACGGGCCCAGCCGCTCCGCGGCATGTGGGATCCTCCTGGACCGGGGCACAAACCCGCGTCCCCTGCATCGGCAGGCGGACTCTCAACCACTGCGCCACCAGGGGAGCACCCAACATTTCTTGATTCTGTCTTCTCCTCGAAATTCCTACTGCCATGAACCCTCCTCGGCTCTGAAAATATGTTTGCTCTCTCAAATTCTCTCTCTCTGCACACTTCTCTAACAATTGCTTAGACTCCTTTTATTTGTGGAAGGGGACATTTTTAGGCAGAGCAAGGCAGGCAACAGGATCTAGCAAGAGTTTTATTTTCACTGAGTTTCTTTTTACAGTTAACTTCTTTTTAGGTTGAGTAATAATGATTTTTTTTCATTTGGACATAAAATTTCCTTTTAAAATAAATTTATTTAGGTTAAAAATAAAGAGTGAGTCTCTTTACATAAAAATTAAGTGGATACTCAGTAGTGAAAATTATGAAGGTGGTTCAAGAATGACAGAAGTGTGGGAAACACTAAGATAAGATCCAAAACCCTTAGGAGAACATATTAGCTTGAACCATATGAAACTGATGATACCTATTTTATTTCATTTATTTATTTATTTTAATATATCTGACTATTTTTGTTTTGACCTACAAAAATGACAATTTCATATGGTTCAACCTACAAAGTCCTAAGTTTTCTAGCCCTTGCCTATGTTCCAACACAACCAACTGCTTGCCGCTGTCCCGCACACACCACATTATTTCTCTGCTCTGTATCTTTGCCCAAGCCAGTCCTTCTACCTGGATACCCACACATTCTTAGGACTCAGGTGTCCCCACCTTCAGGAACCTTCCCTGTCACCTGTCCCCAGATGCAAGTGAGGTGCTTCCGCTCAGTGCTTCCCTAATGCAGTTAGCATGTCTGTCTGCATGTTTGGGTCTCCCCACCTAGACTATGCACTCCTTTAGGGCAAAGACTCTTTCTAAAATGAATCTCCGTAGCCTCTGCCTGGCACACAGTGGCCCCTCAATTAATCTGTAGCTAATCAAGTGAGTGAGTAAATGGAGATCTATAAAGAAGGGAGGCCTCAATCTGCCTAGAGGGCCAAAGGAAGCTTCAGAGAGGAATCATTTGACCTAGATCTTGAAGGCTGAGAAGGAAGGAATTTTCCAGGTGAAAAGTGAGTGGAAGGACACTCCAGGTGAGGCAACAAAAGGGACTGGAGGTCTGAGAGAGTCTGCAGTGCTGGAGGAAACGGAAGTATGGCTTGAGTGGAGGGTAAAGGAAGGGGGAGATGAGGAAAAAGGCAATGCTTACAGTGTACCCCCCACCCAGTCTTGGTCAAGATACCCCAAACCAATAAATACATCCACAAATAATTCCAGTGGGTGTTGACTGAAGGGGTGTGAGGCTGGCGTATTTTTCTACCTTGAAAACAAAAAGCTGGTAGTCTGAGCACAGATGCAAAACCAGCCATGCAGAACCACACTGTTCAAACCGCGTGACCTCCCTGCAGCCCTCAAGGAACTTACTCTCTAGGAAAGCCGCTGGGTAACCAAGAATCAGAGAAACTGCCACCACAAAGACCAGGCTTGATCGGCAAATCCATAGGAAGACTGCTCCTGGGAACAGAGTTGCCTAAGACAGGCAGATTGATTCAGAGACAAAGATGGGTTAGATCCCTCCCCACCAGATGAGAGGGCCATCTGACCTAGTAGGAAGGCAGACTAGTTATGGTAAAAACAACAAAAATCAAATGGAAGACTTAGTATTGTTAGAAGAAATGGATGTTTTAAACATTTTCTCATTTAAAGGACAGC
Source organism: Physeter macrocephalus (assembly GCF_002837175.3). Taxonomy (NCBI): domain Eukaryota; kingdom Metazoa; phylum Chordata; class Mammalia; order Artiodactyla; family Physeteridae; genus Physeter; species Physeter macrocephalus. The sequence continues at coordinate 16,322,636 of NC_041216.1, forward strand.
CTTTTTTATTACTGTCCCCACTTCATAGAAAAAGAAACTGAGGCTTGGTGAGGTAATGGGAACCACTGGGACTGGAATTCAGGTCTATGGCTGTGAAAACAATGCTCTTCCCACTTCAACACAAAAGAGGCTTCACTTCGCAATTGACCAACGAAGGAGGGAGGACCCTCAGTATCATGGGGAAAGGGGCACATGCAATTCCATGTATTAATATGATGTGCACAAACTATCAAGGGGGCACTCATACCTCAGGCTTATCATCCTCAGCCTCATGTTAGGATAATTTCTAAGCAGTTGGCTATCAGAGTTCCAATCTCTCCCTCTCTCAAGCTCCAGTACCTCTTTCAGTAAACACTTCCCTAATCACCTACAAGAATCACTGTTCCCTTAAGGCAAGCCAGTTCCTCTTTTTACTTCCTGGTTTTAACGGGGCAAGACACAGACAAATCTCTCTCAGTCTGTCTTCTCATCAAAGTGGGGGAGTTGTGCTTGTCAAATAAGCAGATAGCTAAATCAATACTACTTGTGCCGAGAACTGCAAAATAAAGAAATATCGTACTCTTGAAACAGGACTTGATTCGTTCAAATATGTACTGAGCTTCCTGCTGTGTAGCAGGCACTGTGCTTGGTGCTGGGCCCCCTAAGATGTGCAGACAGCACCAAAGCTGTGAGGAGTCCAGTCTAGTGGGTGTGATGTTATTCGAAAGAAAAATTCCATTAGGGAAGCCCTAAAACTATCAGCAACTAGAGCATGATCCAAAGACTTAAAACAAAAATTCTACTGAGGAACAAAATACTTCTATAGATACGTAAAAGGATGTTCAATCTCACTAGTAATCAGGGAAATGCAAATTAAAACCACAATGAAATACCCACCAGACTGAATTAGTACCTGATAGCAATACTGGGCCAGCAGACCTGAGGCTGCAGAACAGTAAACATGATCAGGTGCTGAGGAGTACAGGTACAGCAGGCACTTATTAAATCTTTTGCTAATCCAAGAATAGAAAGGCTAGAGCAGAGACAGCAAACTGGCAGCTCGTGGGTTAAATATGGCCTGCTGCCATGTTTTGTTTGCCCTCAGAGTGTTTACAAAATTGAGCTAATTGCCAAGAGTTAAAAATCAGGAGATTTCACAACTTCTCCCGAAAAACAGTTAAGATCTAGCAGTTCTTGGCCAGTCCACATGTGGCTGGAGCTGAGCAGCAGCTGATCCCCTCCTTCTACCACATCCCCGCACTCTTCTACCCTCTGGCACTGGGGTCGCTGCACTGACTTCCGTTACCTCTAGCCCTGAAGTGTGCTCCCCCTCAACTGAAGACTGAATGAGATCCACTTCCAGGGATGAGATCCAGAAAGTGGTATTACCACCTCTGCAACAGGGTCAGGAACTACAGCGGGAGACGATTTCTTCAGCAAGATATTTACATACCATTAACCCAGATCCTTACAACCCTGCGGGAAACCAGGGCTCAGAGAAGTTAAGAAATTTGCCCAAAGTGTGGCAAAGCTGGAATGCAAACTCAGGAATCTCTGATTTAGCTAATATTGATTAAGCACATTCATACACTTAAGCACTTTTAAGGGGCATACATGAACTAAAAATTTAGTTCTCACTTCAACCCTCTGAGATAGGAATGATTATTATCTCCGTTTGACTCATGAGAAAATGAAGGCACAAAAGGTTAATGACCTGTCCAAGTTCACACAGGCAGTAAGAGGCAGAACAGGGAGTTGAACCCAGTCATCTCATTGGAGAGCCTGAATCTCAGTGCCATGCTGACAGGCCTCTGGAGCATCCACAGAACAAGTCCCCACCTCCCAGATCTTGGACCTCGCCAATACACAGTCCAGTGGCTCCCTTCCAAGACATTTTGTGTCAGCCTTTAATACCAAAATGGGATACCACATACCATCCTGCAAAGTATTCCACCCCAGAATCCAGATCAGCATGGTCTCCCATTTCTATGGACACACTACAATTTGTTTAACTTATCTCCCTATAAACATCTGTCTCCCGTTTTTCCTTACTTTTTTTTTTTTTTAAACTGATGCTCCCCCACACCTGCCAAGAGGCCAAGGTTGGGAGAGCCCAGAGCTTATTCAGGGGTGCAGGTCCAAAAGAAAAAAAAAAAAAAATTGAGGCAACAAACATTCTCTTTCACCTAAATTTGTGCACTTGAACATATATAGGATAATTCTAAGTAGCATTATGGGGTACAGGTCATGCACGTATGAGATTTTGATAGATATTAAGTTGCCCTCCACGGAGGCTCTACCAATGCACATTCCCACCCTACCACGGGCCTGTTTTCCACACCCTTGCCTCCACTGGGTATATTTTTTCTATTGCTTTCTATGCACCACTCTCAAGCTGTCCCCCTTAAGCTGCTTCGTTATTTTTATAAATCAGTTCTGTTTCACCAGTATGATTACAACTGTAAAAAGAACATAACAAAATAATCTATGTCTAGTTTAAAAAGAGGAGGGGGGCAGAAAACACACCACAATGATGGCAGTGACTGGATTTATGTGGGCATGATATAAATGATTAAATTTTTTCCCCAGTATTTTTTTTTTTTTGTGGTATGCGGGCCTCCCTCCGTTGCGGCCTCTCCCGTTGCGGAGCACAGGCTCCGGACGCGCAGGCTCAGCGGCCATGGCCCACGGGCCCAGCCGCTCCGCGGCATGTGGGATCCTCCCAGACCGGGGCGCGAACCCGGTTCCCCTGCATCGGCAGGCGGACGCGCAACCACTGCGCCACCAGGGAAGCCTTTTCCCCAGTATTTTCCAAATGTTCTTAAGAGTGTTACTTTGATAACAGTAAGGGAAACCTTCTCCCTGCTGCCCCCTATTCCTATCCCATGCCCCCACTTTGATTTTTTTTTGGAAGAAAACAGGCCCAGAGTGTGTCTTTGGGGCAGCAGGGAGGAGAGGAACTAAAGAGACGTGGCATCAGCGAGATTTTGTGGAAGAAGTGCCCACCACCCCCATCCCGGCCTCAAGTGGGTAGTGAAGGTGGTAAAGAAGAAAGGAAAGGAGCTGGAACTACTCAGGAAGGGCCTGAGGCAAGATGGAAAAGATTAGGGAAACCCTGGGGCTTAACAGTCAGAAGGCCGGCAAAAGAGTAGACAGCTGTTTACAGAGGCCCGTTAGGATTACAGGGCCACGAAATGCTTCCTAAACCTGCGTCTGCCCAATATGTCAGATTCCAGGAAACAGCCCCATTACTCACCTAAGTTTTCCAGACCTGAAGTCAGGACCATCTTAGATTCTCACCTGTCCACCCCAGCCATCAGATCCCATTGACTGTGTCTTCCTAACTCTCTCAAAATCCATTTGTTTCTCACATCGCCTTAGTTGGGGCTCTCATCCTCTCTCGCCTGGATCACTAAACCGTCAACACCACCACCTCTGCACCCAGCCCCCCTCACTTCCTGCAGCGCTGTCAATTCAGAGCGTATCTGGCCCGCCAATCTGATCTGGGTTGGACATTTCCATGGCCTGGGGCCTGCGGCCCTGATCTCAGCCCTGGCTGCACGCTGGAATCACCCAGGTAATCTTAAAGGTGATCCCAATGCACCAAGTCCCCATATCCAGAGATTCAGAGAAAGCATCTAGGGTGGTCCTTTTACATTTTGTTTCCCCTCCTCCTCCAGACAATATATTGAACCCTACTGTGAGCCAGGCACTTGCTGGGCACTGAGTAATTTCAAGAGAAATGAGATACAACCCTTGCCCTCAAGGAGCTAATAAGTTAGTAAGAGAAATGGTTTAGGGTAGGGCCCAGGTTGTTCATTTTTAAAGCTCCCCCAGGTGATTCTAATGTGCAGCCGGGCTGAGAAATGCTGCCTCCAGGGATCCTTTGAATGGTGTTCAGAAACTCGACATCGTTCAGTCTTTCAGCAGATATTTATTGAGCACCTGCTCTGTACCAGACGCCTGGCCAGCACAGAGGCTAAGCGAAGAGTAACACGAGGGTCCTCATGAAGCCTGGGGTCTAGCAGGGTCAGTCTGGGGCTCTTCGTATTTTAAGCCTTGGTTCTGCCTCCTCCCACCCCCCACTCCTTGTTCTAGTCATCCTGACTGATTTGGGATTCCCCAAACTTGCCCCACTGTAGCTTCAGGGCCTATAAACATGCCAGTCTCTCAACCCAAAAATCTAGCCCCCAGCCTCCTGGCCTAGTTGAGACTCAGCTTGAGAACCACTTCCTCTGAGAAGCCTCTACCAAACCCCACCCCCAGATCTGCCCGGATTAGCAATGCACCCATCTCTGTACCTAGGGTTATCATTGTCCATTTCATTGTCTGGCACCCTTACTATACTGTGAATTCCATGAGGGCAGGGATAGTGACTAAAGCATCTCTGTATCCCCAGTGGAGGCGCTAATTAATTGTTTGGTGAATCCATAAATGAGAGAACTTGAATGACCAAGAGGAGCGTCTGTGTAAGAGGTATCCACCTAGGACAATGTATGGTATGAGCAAGTTATGAGCAGATTGGAAACTAGTTAGAGGAGCTTTACAGCTTCGGAAGCTTCCGCTTCAGGGAGCTAGGCTATGGATAGGAGGTTCAAAAATAGACAGCTTTATAACCACCAGGGACGCAGATAGATAGATTACATAGCATCAAAACTGAGTAAGACAGTGGTAGCCTTACTTTTCTTTGAAGAAGTGCCCTGTGTGATGGAAATAACAGAGGATTTGTTCTAACTTGCGTTCTAATTTGGACATTTGCTTGTTACGTGACTTTGGGTTAGGTCTACCCCTAATATTTGTAGGGCCGGTGGCAGGAGTGCGAATGGAGGCCCACATACTGCGTGTCTCAATATCTAAAAGTTATCAAATAAACTAATAAACCATTTAAATACAGTTTCTGTTCTATTTTCCTACTTTGTTTCTTTTTCTTTTTTTTTTTTTTTGCAGTACGCGGGCCTCTCACTGTTGTGGCCTCTCCCGTTGCGGAGCACAGGCTCCGGACGCGCAGGCTCAGCGGCCATGGCTCACGGGCCCAGCCCCTCCGCGGCACGTGGGATCCTCCCGGACCGGGGCACAAACCCGCGTCCCCTGCATCGGCAGGCAGACTCTCAACCACTGCGCCACCAGGGAAGCCCTATTTTCCTACTTTGATAAACATACCTTCATAATGACCTGGAAGTCTAGGTTTGAATTTCTAATTCTTAGAGTTCTTGGGAATATGGTGGAACAAGGAAAACAAAACTAGCTCAACCTACCTGCTTCTCTTCCCACCGGTGGTAGGTAGAATAATGCCCCTCTTTCCCAAGATGTCCACAGCCTAATCCCTGGAGCCTGTGAATGTGGTATCTTACGTGACAAAGGGGAATTAAGATTGCTAATCACCCGACCTCTTCTCCAGATGGGGAGACTATCCTGGATTATCCTGGTGGACCCAACATAATCACAAGATCCTTAGAAGTGAAAGGGAGAGAAGAGTCAGAGTCAGAGAAGATGTGACGACAGAAGCAGAGTTTGGAGTGATGGGATTGCTGGCTTTGAAGACGGACGGAGGGCACCACCAGCCCAGAAACATGGGTGGGCTCTAGAAGCTGGAAAAGGCAAGTCAACGGATTCTCCTCTAAAGTCTCAAGAAAGGAGTGTAGCCCTGCTGACACCTGGATTATAGCTCACTGAGACCCGTTCCTGACTTCTGGCCTCCAGAAATGTAAGAAGATACATTTGTGATAATTTTTAACAGCAGCAACAGGAAACTAGTTAACCGCCCAGGCTCTGCCCTGAACCAGGAAGCCTCGTGTTTACCTGCTGGGCCACACCAGTCACAAGTCCTAAGTGGCCCTCTCACCAACAGCTGCCCCTTGGCCACCCCAACATAGGCCAGTGTTCTCGGGAGGAGGGACCCAGGAAGGAGGCTCTAGAAGACAGCTGGGGCCATTTGAGCAAGGAAATGTGGGTTTTCTGTACTTGTGGTTGGTCTGGAAGGGGGTATGGGCTCTAGGTTGGCACAGTCCCTGGGTCATGTGGGGAGGCACACAGCTCCAGGGCGTCCAGGGAAGGACCCTTTAAAGCACAGAGGCCAGGATCCCACAGGCCGTACTGCCTTGAGTCGAATGGCTTCACCTCCCTGAGCCTCATCTGGAACATCAACCATTAGGATCATTACTGAGCATCTTGTCTGTGCCAAGTGTTATGCTTAGAGACAGCTGAATGGTAAGGAGCTAGCTGGCACTGAGCAATCCCTCAATAAACTTTAATTTCCTTCCCTTTCTACTTAATCTCAACTAAACCAATAGGCTTGAAAATTAAAAATAAAAATCCCTTGCTTAAGGGTGGCTTCCATTTGCTTTTCGAGGAGCCTGAAGTCCTCTGCAAGGCCCCGCAAGCCCGACCTTCCCTCTCCACTCTGCCTCCCCCTCTGCTCCCCACACAGGCTTGTTCTTCCTCGACTGCACCGAGGGCCTCTGCTGCTCCTGGTCCTCCCCCTGCTGTCCCTTCTGTCTGCAGTGTTCTGTCCTCCGCACACACCCACCCCCCTTTCACCAAGCGGACTCTTGCAGGGCTTGGTTTAAATGCCATTCTCTTGAAGAAGCCCTGCCCAGTTCCCAAACCCCACCAACCAGAGCAGTTTCACCTGCTCTCTTCTCTCCCAACTCCAGGAAGCACTTCTCTGTAGCACTTAACATGATGGCCATCATGGAACTATTTGTATTACCTTATTTTGGTTAAATGTAAGATGAATCTATTTTCATAATTTTTCATTTCATTTTCTTCAAGACAAAGTCCAAAATGTATTACTTTTTTTATTGTGGTAAAATAAACATAACATAAAATTTACCATTCTAACCATTTTTAAGTGTATGGTTCAGTGGCATTAAGTACACTCGTTGCCATGCAACCAGTATCACTGCCCATCTCTAGAACTTTTCATCATCTCAAACTGAAACTCAATACCCATTAAACAATAACTCCTCATTTTCCTCTCTCCCCAGCCCCTGGTAACTACTGTTCTTTCTGTCTCTGTGAATTCGACTACTCCAGGTACCTCATATAAGTGGAAATCATACAATATTTGTCCTTTTGTGTCTAGCTTATTTCACTAAGCATAAGGTCCTCAAGGTTCCTCCACATTGTTGCATGTGTCAGAATTTCACTCCTTTTTATGGCTGAATAATATTCCACTGTATAGATGTACCACATTTTGTTTATCCATTCATCCATTTATGGATGAATCTGAGTTGCTTCCACCTTTTGGCTATTGTGAATAATGCTGCTATGAACATTGGTGTATAAATATCAGTTGCCTTGCTTTCCAATCTTCTGTGTGTATACCCAGAAGTGGAACTGCCGGATCAAATGGTAATTCTATGATTAATATATATTGCTTGGGCTTCCCTGGTGGTGCAGTGGTTAAGAATCCACCTGCCAATGCAGGGGACACAGGTTCTATCCCTGGTCTGGGAAGATTCCAAATGCCGCAGAGCAACTAAGCCCGTGTGCCACAACTACTGAGCCTGAGCTCTAAAGCCCGTGAGCCACAACTACTGAGCCTGCGTGCCGCAACTACATCACAATGAAGAGTAGCCCCCGCTCACCGCAACTAGAGAAAGCCCGCACGCAGCAACAAAGACCCAACGCAGCCAAAAATAAAATAAATAAATTTATTTAAAAATGTATATATATATATTGCTTTTCTCCATTCTTTAATACTATCCCTGCCCCCTTCCTTCAATACAGCCTTTAGCACCATGAAGATAGGAACCATGTCTGTCTTACTCCTGGGACCAGCACAAGCTGGTGTTTCAATCAATGTTTGTTAAATGAATGAACGAATGGCAACTTAGCTGACTTGGGTGAAGGGTGGAAGCCCGGAGGAGATAGAAACAGAAGAAAAGTGGCAGCAGTTCCTGACAGGGATTTTTACTCCCAGAAGTCCCAAGGAGGGTGCCCACAAGTTTGTCTTGTTTTCCCCAGTTTTTGTTTTTTTTAAGGTTTCATGCCTTTCTATGGGGCTCATCCTGTCTACGGCCTTACACTTGAAGCTCTTCGGTAGAAGTATATAAAACTACATCCAAGTATCTATGGTTCACTCTCATGAGGCAACAGGAGCACACTGTGAATTGCTGCTTTGAGTCAGAAGGAAAAGGGTTAGAAATCAAGCTCCACCACCTCCTGGTAGTGACTCCGAGCCTCTCTCTCTCCTATCTGTAAAATGGGAATATTATGTAATTCATAGGGCAACTACAAAGATTATCTCAAATATGTAAAGAGCCTGGAACCAAGGGGATGTTGTCAATAAATGCTCTCCTCTTCACCTCCTCTAATCCCTTCCCCCGGCCCCCTCCCACACACAGATTATCTGTGCTCAACTGATAGGCATGATCATCTGTTTTGGAAAGCCTTAAAGGTTTTGATCACCATGGGGGCAATTTGTAAAACAAAGACCAAAGGTATGTATTCTAGGGCGCAGAGGAATTCATTATACACCACACATTCTCTCCACAGAGGCTCAATCCACAAGTAGAGCTGAGAGAGTCCTTACTACTTCCAGATCAGAAATGCTAGGCACATTGACAGACACTTGACCACATGTGAAATGATGAGGATGGAAATGCCTCACAAGGAGAGACAAGCTATGTTGGACTTTGCATGACACTTTCACATATATTATCTTTTTTGAGCCAGGCAGGAAACAGATGGAGAGCTGAAAGACTGGTCTAAGGTTACACAGCCTGCATACGGCAGTAAGGCCTCATGCAAACCATTCAGGAGATTTGGGTTCAAATTCTGACTCTGCCATTCACTCATGCTGTGATTTTAGGCATGATATGGTAAATGAGACTCAGGCAATCTGTTTAAATACATAATAATGATTACTTGAGGCATATGACTTTTAGACACTTGTCCTCCAGAGTATGATATTTTGCCTTCTTAGAGAGAGGAAGGAAAAAATCAAATACATGGGGGGCAGGCCAGCATCGAGTTCTACTCAAAGTATGCTTGGAAGACCCGCAGGATCAGCATCACCTGCTACACTGTTAGAAATGCAAATTCTCCACTCTGCCGCAGATCTACTAAATCTGCATCCCTGGGAGGCCCAGGAATACGTATTTTATTTAATAAACTTGCTAGGAGATTTGTAAACCTGCTAAAGTTTGAGAAGCACTTTGCTACACACAATGCATAAACTGATTCATCCTGTATCCTGCTAACTCCCAAGTTTATATCAATTTCCCCCACTTATCCAACTGCTTCTGTGACTTCTCCATTTAGATGACTAAAAGGCATTGCAGATGTAATGTGTTTAAAACCAAACTCTTGATTTTCTCTCTCTGAACCTGCTCCATTTGCAGTCTTTGCCCACTGGGAACTAGCACAGCCATTGACCCAGCTCTTCAAGCCAAGAACCTAGGTGGCAATCTTGATGCCATTCTCTCTCAGGCCCCGTATCCAATGCAATCCATCAACAGATCCTATCAAACCAATCTTCAAACATCCAGAATCGCACCCTGCTCACCATGTCTTCACCACCACCAACCTCGTCCAAGCCCTCTCATTGCAAGTGCCTCGACATCCACTCCTTGACCCTACAGGCTTCTCTCCTCACAACTAATCTTTTAAAACATACATCACGATGTCAGTATGTCTTACTACTGGTGATGTTAATCTTGATTGCTTGGTTAAGGTGGTGTTACTGAGGTGTCACTTTTTCTAGACCTTCTCAGCAGAAAGAGCTAGAAAATATGTGTTTATACTAACTCATGTACCTACACACATTTATCTCTTTCGAGTTCCAACCAATACCAGCAAATTCAATGCAGCACCATAGGGTTCATTCTAGCATTTCCCCTTTGCTTACTGGTAATTCTTCTGGTCACTTCTTTTTCAACACTGAGAAACCTGATTCTCATTATCTACAATATATTTACTTATTGTTCGATCCTAGAATAAACATCAAGTAATTTCAGAATTGCTAACTCACATTCCTCCTCCTCTCTCTTCCCCTCCCCAGTGTGATGAACAAATTTACCAACTAGAATACAGTGTTTGTGTACAGTTCTTTTTGTCTTTAGCCTTACAGTTTCCAATCAAACACTATTTTCCAAAGTTACTTAGCTCAGATCCTTTCTTCTTCTACCTCTTTAGTAAAATATCAATATCATATACCCGCTAAGAGCAATGCACTGAGGAGGGCACTTCATCTCTGTAGTAGTATTCCTCCCCAAAATGCACCAACCTCAGTATAATCATGAGAAAACAGCAGACAGACCCAAAGTGAGGGACATTCTACAAAGTAACTGACCGGTACTCTTCAAAAGTATCAGTGTCATGAAAGACAAGGAAAGACTGCCACGGACTAGATGAAACTAAGGATAGATAACTTAATGCAATGTGGCATCTAGATTGGATCCTGGAATAGAAAAACTGGTGAAATCCAAGTCTGTAGTATTCTCTCAACATTAACCTCTTCGTTCTTTTCTTTGGCCGCACCACATGGGATTTTAGTTCCACGACCAGGGATCAAACCCGTGACCCCTGCCTTGGAAGCGCTGAGTCTTAACCACTGGACTGCCCGGGAAGTCCTTTAAGTTCTTAGTTTATTTTTTTTTTATTTTTTTTTTTTGTGGTACGCGGGCCTCTCACTGTTGCGGCCTCTCCCGTTGCGGAGCACAGGCTCCGGACGCGCAGGCTCAGCGGCCATGGCTCACGGGCCCAGCCGCTCCGCGGCACGTGGGATCCTCCCGGACCGGGGCACGAACCCGTATCCCCCGCATCGGCAGGCGGATTCTCAACCACTGCGCCACCAGGGAAGCCCAGTTCTTAGTTTTGATATCATTGTGCTATGGTTGTATAAGATGTTAATATCATTTTTTTAAGTGAAAATTTTATTGAGATAATTGTAGATTCACATGCAGTTGTAAAAAATAATGGAGATCCCTTGTACACTTCATCCAGTTTCTCCCAATGGTAATATTTTGCAAAATTATAGTATAATATCACAACCAGGATACTAATATCGATACAATCTACCTATCTTCTCCATTTCACTTGTACTCATTTGTGTGTATGTGACATCTATTTTTTGTAAGTCTTAAATCATTCCAAAACAAAAAGATTTTTTAAAAAGGTTGATGAATTGGCACAATTGAGATTCCCCATCCCCACCTCCTCTGAGAAAGGGGAAGGGTCCACCAGCATGCCAGCTTCAACCATCTCTGTTACTCCCAGCCCCTATAGGTATTTAAATATGTGAACCCTGGAGCATGTAATTTCTAAGGGCCAATCCAGCAATAAAATGCTATGAATCTCTGAAAAAAAAAAGGTTGATGAAATGTCACAGGCATGAGGGGAGGAACCTACATCAGACCACCTCAATTTCCTTTCCAGCTCCCCTCAACACCTTCCCATCACATAATAAACCCAAACTCTTTATTACCATGGCCTTTGAGGCCTTAAGTGTCTGCTCTGCACCTCTCCAGCCTCTTTCCTTTCCATTCTCCCACTCCCTTGCTGTGTTCCAGTGACACTGGCCTCCTTGCAGTTTCTCAAAGTGGCCAGGTCCTTTCTCACGTCAAGGTTCCCTCTGTCTAGAATTAGCGTCTTCCTAGATACTCATAACTAGGCTGCCTCCCTCACTTCAGGTCTGTTCAAATGTAGCCTGCCCAGAGGTCTCCCCTAACCACTATTTTTATTTACATCCTCCATCATCTTCTACCCAGTTAACTTTCATACCGCTTAATCAATGCTTGATATGTCTGTTTACTAAATGTAATCCCCACGAGAGTAAGTATACCCAGAGCTTAAACAGTACCTGAAATACACTAGCTTTTTTTTTTTTTAAATTTTATTTATTTATTTATTTGGCTGTGTTGGGTCTTCGTTTCTGTGCGAGGGCTTTCTCTAGTTGCGGCGAGCGGGGGCCACTCTTCATCGCGGTGCGCGGGCCTCTCACTGTCGCGGCCTCTCTTGTTGCGGAGCACAAGCTCCAGAAGCGCAGGCTCAGTAGTTGTGGCTCACAGGCCTAGTTGCTCCGCGGCATGTGGGATCTTCCCAGACCAGGGCTCGAACCCGTGTCCCCTGTATTGGTAGGCAGATTCTCAACCACTGCACCACCAGGGAAGCCCTACACTAGCTTTTGATATTTATTAGATGAGAACCTAGATAGATGTTACCTATTCTATTCTTCTAAACAAAGGCTTTTTAGAAGTTTCCTGTAAGAATGTCGAAGCCAGTGCTTGCCATGGACCTACTATATGGTATGATCTCATCTATTTTTTTTTTAATTTTTAAAAAATTTTTAATTTTTATTTTTCTATTATTTATTTTGGTTGTACCAGGTCTTATTTGCGGCAGGTGTGCTCCTTAGTTGCAGCTCACTGGCTCCTTAGTTGTGGCCAACGGGCTTCTTAGTTGTGGTATGTGTGCTCCTTAGTTGCGGCTTGAGGGCTCCTTAGTTGTGGTATGCGAACTCTTAGTTGCGGCATGCATGTGGGATCTAGTCGCCTGACTAGGGATTGAACCTGCATCCCCTGCATTGGAAGGTGGATTCTTAACCACTGCACCACCAGGGAAGTCCCTGGTATGATCTCACTTAATTCTCAATAATCCTGTGTAATAGCATTATCTCTATTTTGCAAATAAGACAACAGAAGCTCAGAGAGGTTAATGTACAAGCTCAAGTTCAACAGTACAAGGCCGGTCTGAATTTAAAGCCCTTTTTTCATCTCTAATAGCTGTTATGGCTCAATGGGAGTCAGTCTAGGCTGAAGCCACCAGTCTGGACAATTATATGCTTCTAGCTTAGATGAAAGAGATGTATTTGTGCAAGAGATCCCAAACAGTCTAGACATCTTTTATACTTAACTCCTGGAGGCCCTCCTTGGACCTTACTTTGATATGTCAAAACCTCCAAACTGACCACAGCCCTCCAGATATGCTCTGGTCAGTGGCATATATTTTGAAAGACTGGACCAGGATACTGGATTAACATACCTCAAACTAAGCTCCATGGCCTGTAATCGCTTTTCAGAACTTGCACTCACTGACTTCATTTGTTGTTGCCATCTTTGAAAACATGAAAAGTATAGCCTTGAAAATTATAGACCAAAGCCTATCAGTTCTACAGAGAACACTTGATATTCTGGAAGGATAGGAGACTTTTGAGACTTCCCCAAATTTATACTTCCATATAATTGCCCCCAAAATATGATATAACTGGGGGAAAAAAAAGACCCTTAGATACCCACTGATCACATAAATCTAGGACTATGGTGCTTTATAGAGCTATTAAATAATCTTGTCAACTTTTGCCTGACCTTTTCCTTCTCCTTGGATGATTAATTTTTACTGTGGATGAAAATGATGGAAACAAATGGCATTTCCTCTTTGCTGCGGAGTACACGATATTCTGCCTATACAGGGGCCACCTCACATCATGGATTCAAGGCTGCCGAATCTGACTTCCACTCTTTATCCCCCATGGGTTTGTGTCTCTGAAACCATTTTCTTTAGAGCACATCATCTTCTCTTCACCTCCATCACCCTCACTAGCAAATGCTTTCCATAACAGATACCTCTTAGGATGTCCCAGCAAAATTACAAATTAAAATTTGCTACAGACTTCCAGGTTTGCTTGCAGACAGCTGTAATTCTGACTAAAATTCACAAACACCAGACGCCACTCAGCTATCTCTACTTGCCATCCCCTCTCCGACTGCCTCATTCCGGGTCACATCACCTTACATCAGGAGTATGGCAAAATGTTCCTGGTTCTGCCTCTGCCTGGTCCTGATGGCCCTGGTACCCTGCTGCTAGGAGGAGCTTTGTAAACACAAAGGAAACTGATAATCATTTGACCATTTGTGTCATAATAACTTCACTTACATTATTTTCACTCTTCATAATAACCAAGTCACATAGAAATATCTATCCCTACTTAACAAAGAAATTGAATTCAGAGAAATTAAGAAACTCACCAAGATCGGAAGGTTATTAAGAGCCAGGACTGGGATTCCATCCCTGGTCTCTGTGGCTCCAGAGCTCGTGCCCTCCCCATTACAGCCGGAGGCTTCCCAAAGCCTTCCTGTCGTGCCTCCAACACTGCTCTCGGCTCTAGACACAACTTAACATCCTTCTTCCTGCTTCCATACCTTAGTGATCACTATTGCCTTGCCTGAAATGACTTTCCTCAACCCTTTTCTTTGCCTGGTTCACTCACGACACCGACATTTAAATCAAGTGAATTTTTGTCATCAACCGTTGCCGCCCCCACCCCCACCCCCCACTGCAAAACACACACACACACACACACACACACACACACACACAAAGAGTGAT
>NC_041216.1:16336990-16369468 GCF_002837175.3 Physeter macrocephalus
CACTGCAAAACACACACACACACACACACACACACACACACACACACAGAGTAATCACAGAACAGCCTGAGCAAAACTCTGGCACACCATCCATCAGTTTTCTAACCTGCTGTATCCTAAAGTATGGTGTGGGTACATGGACACGATATTAAATAATATTGAATCGCAAAGTGAGAAAGGTATCCCCTCCTTTCCATTTCTCTTTTAATCTCTGACTACAAGGAGGAAGTTTCAGTGCGGTGGTGGTGATCCGGTGGTGGTGAAGAGCACAGCCCCTGGAGCCCCACTGCCTGGGTTCACTCCCTGCTATGCTGCATAATAGCCATTGACTTCTCTGTGCCCCAGCTTCTTCATCTGTACTATACAGATAAGAGTATAAATGGGGCCGTTCCAAGGATCAAGAGAGTTAATAACATTAACTCATTACCTGCTCAGGGTAGGCGCTCAGGAGCAGATAATTACTATGGTTCTCTTCAGCTCCTCTCTGACTACTGCTACTTATTCTTGAATAGAGCAAGCCTCAGGCCCAGAGCCTTTAGCAGGCAACAAAATCTAACCAGTTACTGATACTGATGTTCCAGTTATAGTAGGATATAAAGAGATATAAATTTAACAATTGAGTCCCTTTAAAATAAATGTTAGGCAAGAATACAGGTGGTACCTGGATATGGCAAAAAAAATAATAATAAAAGCAGTATTGGAACGCATAAAGTTAGAGAAGTATACTCAAGTGTTCTCTCTCTCTCTCACACACACACACACACACACAGAGATAACTATATGAGGTGATAGGTGTGTTAGTTAACTTGATTGTAGTAATAGTTTCACATGTATACAATATATCAAATCATCACATTGTATACTTTAAGTATATATAATTTTATTTGTCAATTATACCTCAATAAAGCTGAGGGAAAAAAAGCTGTGGAAGCATATTGTTGATTTTTCACTTGTCTCCCCCACTAAACTGGGAGTTCCTCGGGGACAGAGACTATCTTTCATTGCTGTGTCCTCCAGATCCCAATACACTGCAGGCCCACAATATGAATTTGCTGAATGAATGAGTTACAGAGACGTATACAGCCTAGTTCAGTGGTTCTCAAAGAATGGTTCTTGAATCAGTAGCCTCAGTATCAACTGGGGACTTGTTAGAAAAGCAAGTTCTCAGACACCACCCCAGATCTACTGAATCAGAAACTCTGAGGGTGGGGTCCCAGCAAGCTGGTTTTTACAAGTCTTACAGGAGATCCTAATGCACTCTTAGGTTTGATCATCACTGATCTGTAAGACAAAGATACAGAGCAGGGCTGGAAGACAGCCAAGACGGAAGCCAGAAAGCAAGAGCAGAGGTGAGAGGAAGCTGCTCGCATGACAGCACTCTGTATCAGGACAGACCCGCAGGTTGAGACGCTACCAGGAAGAGCAAAGATTCTATCATGGAAAAGATTAGTTCCTCGTGGACCTAAAAAGTACCAGGCCGGGAAACCAAGCCATCTGGGTTTGGCTTGGCTCTGCCTTTAACCAGCTATGTGATCTTGAACATGGCCCATTAGCTCTCAACCTGTTTCTTCACCCATCGGTGCTCCACTGAGAGGGTCCTGCCCTTCAGGAGTGTTCCTCCATATTTGGTGCGGGACTCTCCCAGATGCTTCTTTCACTCTTCACACAGAGATAACTATATGAGGTGATAGGTGTGTTAGTTAACTTGATTGTAGTAATAGTTTCACATGTATACAATATATCAAATCATCACATTGTATACTTTAAGTATATATAATTTTATTTGTCAATTATACCTCAATAAAGCTGAGGGAAAAAAAGCTGTGGAAGCATATTGTTGATTTTTCACTTGTCTCCCCCACTAAACTGGGAGTTCCTCGGGGACAGAGACTATCTTTCATTGCTGTGTCCTCCAGATCCCAATACACTGCAGGCCCACAATATGAATTTGCTGAATGAATGAGTTACAGAGACGTATACAGCCTAGTTCAGTGGTTCTCAAAGAATGGTTCTTGAATCAGTAGCCTCAGTATCAACTGGGGACTTGTTAGAAAAGCAAGTTCTCAGACACCACCCCAGATCTACTGAATCAGAAACTCTGAGGGTGGGGTCCCAGCAAGCTGGTTTTTACAAGTCTTACAGGAGATCCTAATGCACTCTTAGGTTTGATCATCACTGATCTGTAAGACAAAGATACAGAGCAGGGCTGGAAGACAGCCAAGACGGAAGCCAGAAAGCAAGAGCAGAGGTGAGAGGAAGCTGCTCGCATGACAGCACTCTGTATCAGGACAGACCCGCAGGTTGAGACGCTACCAGGAAGAGCAAAGATTCTATCATGGAAAAGATTAGTTCCTCGTGGACCTAAAAAGTACCAGGCCGGGAAACCAAGCCATCTGGGTTTGGCTTGGCTCTGCCTTTAACCAGCTATGTGATCTTGAACATGGCCCATTAGCTCTCAACCTGTTTCTTCACCCATCGGTGCTCCACTGAGAGGGTCCTGCCCTTCAGGAGTGTTCCTCCATATTTGGTGCGGGACTCTCCCAGATGCTTCTTTCACTCTTTCTCTAAGGCCTAACACCTCTCCCCCGCATCCTTACTCTCCTGCTTCACTGAGAAAATGGAAGCTCAATCAGAAGAGAATGTCCACGGATCTCCATCCCACATCCACCACCTACCAACATCTAGACCCACATACTCAGCCTCTTGACTTACCAGCCACAGTTCTACCCAAACTGAACCCCTTCACTTGTGTGCTAAAAGTAACCCCTCTCGCTTATTCAAAGGTATTGCTACAGCACATATCCCCTCTCCCACATCATTTTTTTTTTTTCCTACTGGACTTTTCCAATCACCAGAAAAGCTATTTCACCCATCTTTGCTCCCCTTGACAGCAAAACTCCTCCTAAGAGCTGTCTATACCAGCTGTCTCCAGTCACTCTGCCCAGGCTGTCACCTCTGCCACCTACCAGCACCTCTCCAGTCAAGGCCACTAGTGCCTCCACGTTGAAAAATCTAATGGTCAATTCTCAGTGCTCACTTCACTTGACCCACCGGCAGCACTTCCCTGAGCTCATCACACCCTCCTCCCGCACGCGTTCTCGCTTGGCTTCCAGGACACCAAATTCTTCTGTTTTTCCTCCTACTTTACTAGTCCCTCCTTCTGAGTCTCCTTTGTCAAATGCTCTTCTTTTCCCAGACCTCTTAATGCTGAAGTACCCCAAGGTTCAGTCCTGGGTCATCTTGTCACCACACCCACTCCTTTATGATTTGATCCAGTCTCAAGACTTTAAATATGGATCTCCTGAGGCTGAAGACCCCCAAACACACATGTGCAGCCCAAACTCCAGACTCCGGGCTGCCTATTCCACATCTCCCCTTGGATGACTAATAAACATCTTAATCATGTTCAGAATGGAATTCCTAGTTTCCTGTCGAATCTGCTCCAAACACAGCCTTCCCTATCGAAATTAATGGCAACTCTGTATTTTCTGTTGCTTAGGCCAGAAATTTTAATCATTCTTGATTTCTCTTTCTCTCATATCGCTCATCCATTCATTCAAAGAAATCCTGCTGGTTTACCTTCTAAACCTATTATCTGACCATTTCTCACCACCTCCAATACTGCCACCATGTCAGACCCAACATGGTTGGATTATTGCAATACTTTCTAACAGGCCTTCCTGCTTCTACCCATTCTCCCATATTCCAGTCTCAAACAGCAGAGGTAGCTTTAAAATGGAAGTCAGCTCATGTGATACCTCTGCTCTAACTCTGCAGAGTGATCCGTTTTACTCACAGTGACGGCCAGAGTCTTTATAATGGCTTATGAAGCCCTACACAAGCAGCTTCCTCATCCGCTTACCTCTCTGACCTCATCCCCTCCTACGCTGCCTGGCTCTACTGGTCTCTGTGCTACATACCCCTCTGGTGGAGGGCCTTTGCTCTAGCTGCTCCCTCTCTGGAAAGCTCTACCTCACAGATCAATTTGGCCAACCCTTACCTCCTTCAAGTCCTCTCAAACCTCACTTTTTCAATGGGGCCTACCCTGACCACCTTCCCCATCCCCCTTTCCCCACCCTTTTTCTTTTCTCCACAGCGCACATTATTTTATGACATACTTTATAATTTACTTGTGTCTTGTTTATTATCCATCACCTTCCACTAGAATCTAAGCTCTACAAAGGCAGAAATCTTTTGTTTTTTTGGCCACGCCATGCGGCATGAGGGATCTTAGTTCCCCAACCAGGGATCGAACCCATGCCCCCTGCAGTGGAAACACGGAGTCCTAACCATTGGACCGCCAGGGAATTCCCAGAAGTCTTTGTGTTTGCTGATATAGCCTAAGAACTTTAAACAGTGCCGGGCATATAGTAGGCACTCAAAAACTTTACAGAATAAATGACTTAAGTAGGACACATTTTTTTTAGATAGTTACATATCTATTTAGTATATTTACTGGAGAACAATATACTAAAAGTAGGGGAATTCCCTGGTGGTTCAGTGGTTAGGACTCAGTGCTTTCACTGCCGTGGCCCTGGGTTCAATCCCTGGTCGGGGAACTAAGATCCTGCAAGCTACATGGCATGGCCAACTAAAAATATATAAAGTAATATAATAAACATGTCAAACCTGTAAATTCAGTGACAGGTTCTTTTATGACTTCTAAAGAAAATATCTGGTAAATAACAGTACTTCAGAATTAAACTAGAGGTGGTTTACAAATTGAGAAACTCTGCCCGCTATATACAGACAGGCAAATTCAAATCCTCTGCCATTCTAGAGGGCCTTCACAGCGTAAGGGTTGCATCCTATAACTTTCAAACCTGGCTGTGCACACAAATCATCTAGGAAGGTTGTTACAAAAAGGATTCCTACTTCTCCTCGAAGCTCTTTGGGGTTGGGGCTGGAATCTGTATTTTAAACATATGTCTCAGGTGATTCTCCTGCAACCAGTCCAGTGCTGGGCAAGGATTAGGACTTAGGGACTGCTGGACCAGATCACCTCTGAGGGCTCTTCTAGCTCAGAAGTTCTGACTTTGTGATTGAAACACAACTGACTACCCTGGAAAGCAGGATTTTTCAAACTGCAGATTTAATGGGTTAGAACCAGCATCAGGAAAAAAAAAAATTAACAGAACAGACTATAAAATGAGAATGCATTGCCTGTAGTAAGGGTATTGTTTCATGAAATATTTTTCAGAGGTGAGTATATATGTATTTAATAAGTGGTGATATAAAATTGGTGTGTGTGTGTGTGTGTGTGTGTGTGTGTGTGTGTGTGGCGGGGTGCTGTGGTCAAAAAACTGAAAGCTATTGTTGAGAGAACAACGAATCTCAACTTTCAGTGCTGTAAAATGTGTGTGTGTGTGTGTGTGTGTGTGTGTGTGGCGGGGTGCTGTGGTCAAAAAACTGAAAGCTATTGTTGAGAGAACAACGAATCTCAACTTTCAGTGCTGTAAAATGCAAATTGCTAAGCCCCACAAAGTTCAAGTCTCTGAGCGGAGTTCAGGAATCTGCATTTTTAACAGCTGATTGATGCAGGTGGCCCTAGACCACACTTAACTGAGCTCTGTGAACTCAAACCCGCCCCCAGGACCCAACTCATGCAGTGCTTTTCAACACTGGGAGAGGGGGAAGAAGGGGGTTGGAATGCCCAGGGAGGAGCAAATCCCAACCCTCCATTTTTTGGGTGGTGCTAAGGGATGATCTGGAAAAGCATAGTTAATATCACTGTACTGTAATATTGGGGAGGAGTCCTATTTTGTTCTTTAAAACATTAAAAAGGACACTGGATTTTTTTTCCACCTGAGAAGCGGGGGGAAGGAGGAACATGTACTTTTTGTCCACTTTAGCAGCAAGGACTGCATCTGTCTGGTTCAATGCCATGCTTCAGGGAGGTAAGCACTCAAGTATTTGCTGAATGAATAAGGAGAGAAATACTGAACTGAGAGAACAGGAAGCTGTGCCTGGATCCTCTCCAAGTTACTGTCATTCTCAAGGCCCAGTTTTTTTTTTTTTTTTTTTTTTTGTGGTACGCGGGCCTCTCACTGTTGTGGCCTCTCCCCGTTGTGGAGCACGGGCTCCGGACGCGCAGGCTCAGCGGCCATGGCTCACGGGCCTAGCCGCTCCGCGGCACGTGGGATCTTCCCGGACCGGGGCACGAACCCACGTCCCCTGCATCGGCAGGCGGACTCTCAACCACTGCGCCACCAGGGAAGCCCCAAGGCCCAGTTTTTTTAAAACAACCCCCTGGATCTGAGCTTACTCAGCACCTTTACAGTGAATAACCCTCAGCCTCATCTTCTTTCCTTTCCCAGGAAAGAGAAGCACTCAAGTCGCAGAATAAAACCTCTTAAGTTTAAGCCTACCACAGACCACAAAGAATATATATTCAACAAATATGTAGTATTTACATACTGCTAACAGCTCCTACTATGTGATTTACATATACTACCTTTAATTCTTGAAAATAACCCTGAAAGGTAGGTGTTGACCTATTTTACACAAGACCTTAGGCCCAGAGAGGTCGGCTGACTTGCCTGAAGTCTCACCCAGGTAGTAAGGGGCAGTGTTGCTGGCTGTGCCCTATCTGAGCAACAAGCTGGTCTCGGAGGTCAGACACTGGGAGTGCATGGTGAGACACAGCCTTGTGCCTGAGGTTACAGAACATGAGCTACAAAATGCACACGTCTCCCATTCTCAAGAACTTTCTTCCTTTAATTATAACTCAGTAGTTACTTGGGTGTTTGTCCCTGTAGACCCAGTCTTTGAAAAGTAAAGACCAACTCCATTTCTATGATTGTCAGCCCTCTTGGGGACTTGGAGAATGTAGGCTAGCACTTTGTGGGCCTGTCAACCTAATTTCAAGGAAAATTTAATGGAAGTATATTTCAAGGGGCAGATGTGTGGTTTAACCTTATTACAACAGAAGCTATAAAAAGGTTTAAACTCATTACAACAAGAGTTATATAAAACTGTACAAAAAGACAGCTGGTCTCTATGTCCTCATCATCGTAACACCTCAGAGTTATGAAAACTAAATGAGATAATATGCATGTCAGGAAAGAATCCCAACCAACATCTGGGAAAGCATACCCCTCCCCCCCAGGTGTTTGCCTGGACCACCACCCTCAGAGTAACAACTATTGCACAGCTATTTCCTAAAATTAGAGTTGGAAAAGGGGTGAAGTAGCAGCTAGTGGGACCTTTCATAGAAAACAAGCCTACACTATCTGCCAGGGACCTGCAAGGGATTTGAGATGCTTAAATTCCAAATTCTGTGCTCTTACCCACTGTGATATACCATGTAATGATTAAGCAGAAGCAGTCTTTTTTTTTAATAGGTGCTTTTTAATTAACTGATTGTTTTCAGTTATTTTGGAGTACAATAAGAAATTTGGAATTTTGAAAATAGAGAGATGGTATAAACCATATTTCATTTCCTCATAGAATTATACCCCGTTTTTTACATACAGATCCATAAGAAATTGCACACATAGAAAACAATACAGGAAGCAGAACCAATCTTTAAAAGCAAAAAATAGAAATACACTATAGGAAAACATTTCCAGAGGCAGTCACCACAGTATTAATATTAAAAGGGTTAAAAGTCATGTTATCAAAGCAATGTGTTTAGCAGGGTAACCGGGGGAGTCTAGAACATCACTTCTGCTTAGGTTGTCGAATGCCTTTACCTTTTAAGCTACTTTCAGATTCCAGGTAACTGTTGATATATTTATTACATAACAAATTAAACCAATAGTGATAAATATAATCCTAAATCATGTTACACAAGGTCCTTAATTGGTACAGTCACACATTATTTTTGTTCAGATATGTAAAAACACAAACCATCTGCATTTGTTTCCTAAGCTTTCCTGCACCTGCACCTTGAACAGTCAAGTTCAGTCTTCCTGGTGCTCCCGGGTACCTCAGGCTGGATTCCCCTGACAACCACAACCTTGGTTTCCATAACAAGCTGCTCTTAAAAGTGGTACTGTACCCCCAGGCACCAGCTAGGTCCCCAGTGGCAGGCAGTTTAAAATATTTGTGGGTGGTTTCTGGGCCCTGACCTCACCACTCACCTAGGCGGCCTGGGCCTTAAGCCTTTAAGACTCAGGCCCCTCTGGCAGCCTACTCATTGTAGTCTTTACTCACCAGTCGGCTAGAGCGCCTCAGTGTACACATGGAGTTTAACAGGTTGGGACTAGTGGGTGGTTAAGCTGGAGGAAAAGGCAAAAGCACAAAACCCAACAGGCTTTGCTATAGAGGGTCAGAGAGGCTGAAATTTGCTGTTCCTTGCCTATGGTCATGATGCTGGCAGAAGCAGAGCAGAAATTATATAACACCATCCAACAGCTTTAAGATACAAGAACCTTACACATACTCACTAGACAGAGGGCCAAGAAAACAGGACAACGTTGCTTCTACTGGGGCAGTTCTATGGAACTGACATTCCTGACATTTGGTGCTGGCTGCATAGATTAAGGTGGTACGGCCTATACATCTAAAGGATGGCATGTTATGAAGCCACTGTAATGACATGAGAACACTTTATGTTAAGAGGGGGAAAAAAAGCAGATTATAGCTATAGTTTCCTCTCAATTTGTTTTTTTTTTAAAAAGGCCTGAAGGTAACATTAGCCATGTTTGTGAATTAGCATTTCCAAAGGAGAACCTGTCTTTAGTCTTGTGATTCTCATGCAATAATTTCTGACTGAAGTTATCTGGCACATTTTCCACCTAACAGCTCAAAACAGTAACATATGCACATACACGATTTCCTGTGACTACACTTCCCTGGCTGGATGTTGACCTCTCCCGTCCATTTGGCCATCCGATGTGGATGACGTGCCAGCACCCTGGGCCAGCAGCCCACGTGGTCCCTCCCTTTCTGCCCTAGTTCCCCTTCCTAAAGTCTGTCTTGCCAAAACAGCTGGAGCCTCCAATGGCAGGCTCTACGAGCTGGCTCCATACAGACCTGAGCTGACCTTTCTCCCCAGCCCTCGCTCCCTCTGGCTGTGGTCTCCCTGCTGCTTCTCCACCAGCCTGGGACCTGCTAGCGTTCGCACAGCTGGCTAGCCCCATCACGTAGCTAAAGGCATCAGTAACCACCCTGTACTTACCCCCATAGCACTTCACACATTGTGATCATCCCGAATGGCGGAATATTTGATACCCTTGACCTCCAGTAGCCAACAGCAGCCCTAGTTACTGTGATAACCAAAAGCCCACCCCCACAAATACCCAAATACCCCAGGACGGGGAGGGGCAACACCGCCCCACTTGGAGAACTCTGCCCCAAAGGGTAGTTGCAGGACTACAACATTCATTCAGCCAAGCAGCGTCTAGTGTTCCCGGGCCTGAAACTGGGATATAGACAGATGCCAGCCAGGGACACTACCTTATTCTGAAGACAACCACATGTAGTGTGGGTGCAGAGTCACCTAACATCTACCTAAGTTTTCAAGGGTGGCAGCTGAGGAAATGAGAAAAACCACACAGCAGGAATTTCATAAAACTAAACTTATTAAAGAAGTCTCCCTGTTATGCCTTCCCTCTCTCCGTTTTGACCTTAGGATGCGGTCAGCACTTCTACTCTTTAGTATGCATACATATCACCTACAGATCTTGTCAAAGGAATTCGGGTCTGAGGTGGGGCCTATAGGAGTTCTAACAACCCCCCAAGTGATCTAAGCAAGCTCAACCCAAACATCAATGCTTCAGACCGTGTGTGACATTTGTCTGGAAGCCAAGCTTCTAATCAGAGAGCGGGTAAGCTTTCCTGGCACTACTGCTCTAAACTGGTTAAGGAAGCATCCTCACCTGTTCCAGTTCCCAACATGTTTCATCACTCACCTAAAATACCACTGCTAGAAATAGGAGTAAAATCCAGCTATTCTCCAAACTCCCTAGGGCCTTTTTTCCTCTGGGCCAGAAGCCCAGGCAGTTTAATTTTTAAATGGGAAGTGAACTCAACTGAGTACACAATACAGCAGGACCAAATGGAGGGTGGGCAGGTTTACACTGTTAAACTAAATAGTACCACAAACTTAAAAACACAGCTACACGGCAGATGGCTAACAGTAAAGAGCACAAGGACGGCAATACTATTAGAACAACTTTCACTTTCTACATTTCATTTTCCTGCAATGTTTTATTTAGATGAAGCTAGCATACACTCCCACCTCTGGAAAATATACCGACTTCCCACAGCAGCTAGCACCCAGTCCTAGTTAGCTAATATACTCACCAAGAGTTACTTTGTTCTCAAAGATGTTTATTCCAGTTGTAGTTGTTAGTGTAATTACAGATGTTAAACAAGGAGGTGCCCCCACCTATAAAAGTAAAGCTGAATCACAAGAATTGGGCTCCTTCACAAGTCTTTACTCCATTTACAAAGTGGTGGTCCACAGTAAAAGACTGAGAAGTGAATGCACATTGATGTTTTAAGTGAAACAAAAAGTTTATGCTAACACATTTCATGATTCTCCCCTTTAAGCATCTGGATCTGATGCCTAAGACTTTATCAGGAGGACAAAGTAAGTAGTATCTTCATAAAAAGTTGGGCATACCAAATAACTTCAAGGTTTAAAAATACCTACGAAGGCAGCTATTAAATTAGAGAATCACTTAACAGCAATGAAAAGGTGGCCCAGGGACAACTGAACTCATTAGTCACAAGTGAGTAAATTATTGAGTTAACTTGTGCTCAAAATTTAAACTATAAACCACTGGCCAAGTATTATGTCCAATAGAGAAATGGTGGCTTTTGAATGTCACTGCTTCAGTGACCTGGTAAAGTACAGGCAAGACACGTTCCACTTTCACACCAAAGGGGGAGCAAACTGGTTAAGAGTAACATTTCTCACAGATGATAACACAAAATTAATCCCTTTTGAGCACTATGTGCCTGGTACAAGTTTAAGCATTCTACAAGTATTAAACCGTTTAATCCTGAGCGATATAACCATTATTGCCTTCACGATACATACGGGGAAGCTGAGGCAGATTTAAACACAGCTAATAAAATGCAGGGCGAGGAATCAAATCCATGCAATGTGTCTCAAAGACCACCCGCTTTCTCTACTTATAGTCTCATCAACTCTAGATTCTCATTTTAAAGGAAAACTGAGTCCAATATTTAATCCCAAGCACCACACCAAAGCCTCTGATCCTTTCAGACATCATTGCTGGTAAAACCTCTAGTGAAGAGCAGAATCGCTGAACAGAGGGGAGCCCTGCACCCCACTTTAATCAAGACTCTAAATTCAAACCCAGTCCCAACCATTCCCTCCCCTCTACAGTCAGTTTCCACAGGGTCACTGCACCACAGCCCGTCAGCGAGGGTGTGGTGAGCACAGACAGTGCTGCGAAGCTCTCAGGTTTGGATCTGCCAGGAAACACTGGCATCCAATCAGGGGATGACAGGGTTGTTACCAGCTATTCCCATCGAAGCTTTAAGTGGCTTGAGGTCCAAGGACTTGAATATGGCCAGGCTCCTTTCACAGAACACACAACAGTAATTGTACATTTCACTGAAAACTTTTTATTAGCCTTTTGGATAGAAACGGGAATTTATTTGCCAGGAAGGATGATCCCATCATACTGAAAGAGAACAGATTTTATTTTTTCAGAACAGGTGGTTAACAGTAAAGATTGCAGCATTGGCTAACGTTCAAGAATTCAAATCAGGTACGTGAACTTCGGCTTTGAATCCCATATCCCTAAACAGGAAGCTGGCCATCTTTAACAACTGCTACACTATGCTCAACTGCACTATACCCTGAGAAAAGGGGCGCCTATTAAAGCCATATTCCTCCCCTTCCAGCTATCTGCATTCATGGGGCTGGGGAGAAAGCCTGGTTCTGGGTATTCTTGTAAACCACCAACCCTGGAAGCCCATTTTCCAAGTTGCCCAAATGTTCCACCTTTAAAAGAGCCACCCAGCAAAGGGTGCTAGACTTTGCATCCCCGTATCCCAGCTCCATTCACCAACACCACATTCCACCACTTCACCTGAGACAGATCAAGCTTTACCTTCTGCTGGAACCAGCGCATGGCCTCCTCTTTGCTGATTCTGTGTTTGGCCCCAATGCAGCCTGTCCTGCGCTTCTTGTCTGCGATGCTGAAACCTGGCCTACCCAGCACCTGTCCCAGGAATAACCAACAGTCACCTAGCCAGCTCAGAGTCAAGAGCAGACAGACAAGACTCACACATTGGAGTGACTGATCTTCAAGAGTTACCTGGTGGCCCAAGAGACCCATGATCTCAGTGTCTGATGGAACCTGCATCCTAGATGACACATCGCCTATAGGTCTGCTCTGGAGGCTGGACTTGCAGCTCCTCCCCGCTCCCCTACCTAACTTCCAATGGTAGCTAAGGATTCACCACTGCCCCCATACCCCAAAGCACTTTTTTTTTTTTTTAAAATAGCAAATAAATTTTACTTCAATATGTGCATTATAGAAATCTTAAAATTTCAAGAAGCACAAAGAAATAACTATTTCTCTCCTCTGCTTCAGCTCAAAAGTGCTTCTTAAAGGTTTGTCATCCTCCGTGAGCACCGAACTCTCACTACCATTTGTCTGGATGTTCAGATCTAGTAAGGAGGGCGCTGCCATCCTTCAGGTTCATACTAGTCAGGACTTCAGGGTTTTGCCATTTATTTACTTTGATGGTTGGACCAAAACATTACAGTGTCATAAATGGTCACATCTACATTAAAATCCCCATCCTGAGCAAACAGCCCCACCGTCAAACCTGCTTCCATGTCCTCTGGATGGAAGCCACCCCATTCCCAGAGTCTAAGGGAAGAAGCAGGGAAAGAGCAGCCTCAGTGCAGCCAACCCAAACGCCAAATGCAACCCCAATACCATCTCTCAAATTTTCAATTCAGTGGCTGGATGGAACTGTTTCCTTCGCCCACCTTTGAGCAACATCAGTGCTTGCCAGATCCTAGACCGTAAACGTCATGGATCTTGGCCATCTAGTTCACAGTGCTATATCCCCACACCTGCCACAAACGAGGTGTATCTTCCCAAGGGAGAGAAGACAGACAACACTTAGAGCCCCAACCCAGCATGTCACCATCAAGATAGCACATACAAAATAAAGGAGGAACAGATTCCACTCTCACAGACCAGGAGTAGAAAAGATTAAGTATTCATACCACATAGAAGTCCAGGCCGTAGATACCAATGCTTGGGTCATATTTGATCCCCAGATCGATGTGTTCTTGGATCCCAAAGCCAAAGTTTCCAGTATCTGAGAAGTTATTTTTTCTTAACTCATACTCTCGAACCTGAGGGAAAAAACTGCAGCAATCACTCCCTGTCAACTCAACCCCCCAATAACTAGCTCAGCCTGCAACACTCAGGACCCCCAAAACACAATTCAATGTAACTTGGCCAGCAACAAAATCTGATTTTCCCACTACACCACATCACAGCTATGGATTTCATATAACTACTAACTTTCAAAGAGAAGGGAAAAACCCTTTAGAAGTTCAAAAGCGTCAGAAGACAGAACATTAAGTGTAGCTACTACCACTGTAACTATGTGCTAACTGGTGCTCTTCAGTATTATCCCACGGAGGGATCAGCCTCACCTTCAGACCTTTCTCCAGGATTTCTTCTGCCTTGGCCCCACGGACTGTGCAATGGACAGCAATTTTTTCATTTCTTCTGATGCCAAAGGATCTGACGGTGTATCTAGCTGCAGGCAGGGGTAACAAGGAGTCAGCTGCTATCATACTCCCACTGCACTCGCCTCTTCCCCAGAAAATCATCTCTGTGACTCCAAAGAGACATTAAGTATCCATCCACATTCTCAAGTGGCGGTGTTCTAATCAGTGTTAACTTGTATCAGTTAATCAGATGCATTTCTAACACAGAAACAGATTTTCCAACTTCCAAGTCACTCAGCCATGCTTGAGCAATTAAAACCTCAGAGCCATAATGTCAAAGTCTCAGGAAGGGCAAGTGCCAGTATAAGCTAAAGGAAAATGACCATGCATTCTACTAATAATGTTTATTAATAATAGCTAATATTTGCTAAAACCTTATTGTATCCCCATTTCACAGAAGCCGTGAAAGGTTAACTTGCACAAGATCAGTTGGTAGTAAGAGGCAGGCTGTGACTCCAAGGACTTGCCATATTCCATTACCCTAAAGCAATGAAACTCTAAAAACAAAAAATGTAACAACAGTAATGCCTACACTGTGCTTGGCATGCAGCAGGCATTTCATATAACCTATTCTGTCCCCCACGATCTTGTAATGCAAGTACTACCATCCCCCGTATGCAAATAAGGAAGCTGAGGCCCAGAGAAGCCAAAGTCACAGGCTAGCAAGTGATGGAGCCGGGATGTGAACCAGGTTAGTCTAGGGACACAGCCCTGTTCTAATTGTAGCCTATGTAACCCTAACTGCTAATCAAGCCAAATACCATGTTCTGCATTCCCAACATTTCCACGCTACCTCATACTCTCGTTACTTGCAAAAATCTCTACTTGGGCTAGTCTTAGCTTAACCTCGGCTCATACAAAATCTGGTATTCCAATACCACTCCTATGTTGGAAGGGAGATACTTCTTGGGAAGCTCAGGAAGGCAATGCTTTAAAGAGATATCACCTTCAAAAGGGGTACAAAACAGGCTTGATAGCAGGCGAGGTAAGAAACGTCCGGACATCCCCAGCCGCCAGCCCTCTCCCTGCCGGCCACGACTCACCTTTGGAGAACACAGGGGTCTGGCCTGTGAGCTGCTCCAGCACCTTGGCTGCCCGGGTCAGCCTGTCTCCACTCTCCCCCACGCAGATGTTGAGGCAGAGCTTGCGGATGCGAAGTTCCCGCATGGGGTTCTCCTTCTCCCCTTGATCCTGCTGCAACAGGGAAGCGCAGCCGTCAACACACACAACCCCGCCAGAGCTGCCAGCCTAATATTTATACATAGCGCATTTCCGCGCATCCCAAATAGTCCCGAAAGCCCCTAAAGGTTCAAGAATTATCACCATGTTTGTGTGGGAGGCACCGAGGAAGACATCTCGGGGTCTTGTTTCTCCTTTCCCCACGCACAGAACGGGTGAACAGAAACAGGACAGGTACCGAGTGGAAAATTTACAGACAATGAGGGTGAACCCCAAGAGGCTCAAAGTGTAAGGTGACGGAGGGCGCCCCGTTACACGGCCGGCGAGGGGTGAGAAAACAGCACGTGGCTGGGCAGCGTCCCCCACCCCATTCGGAAGCTGTACAGTGGCTGCGGCCGAAGCCTGGCCTCTGCCCCGAGGAGGAACCGGCTGAGGCTCCCCAGCACCGGGCAAGTTTCAAGTCCCGGGGCCCAGCAACAGGTCCGAACCCCGCGTCCCAGACACCCCTCCGATCGCTCCACTGGCCCTCGCTGCAGCCTGCGGGCCGTGCTTCTGGGCCTCCCGCGACTGCCCCGAGGCTGCTCCTGGGAGGATGGGAGGAAGGTGACGGGGTCCACCTCCGCGCCCTCGGCTCGTATGGCTCTGCCAGTTTCGGCAAGGCCGGCATTGCGGGCTCCGTTCTCCTCGGGCGGCGGGAGAGGTAACCCCCGCAGGCTCCGCCGGCCGTGGATGGAAGTGGATGAAGGGAAGCAAACCCAGGCCTCGGTTACTCACCGCCATGACGGGAAACAGGAAGAGAAAATGAGACTTCTGAGCCAGGGCCTTATGGGCCAGGAGGCGGACCCTTTTCCCAGTCTAACCAGAGAGATGAGGGAGAGGAAGAGAGGCGCGTCTGGAGCCGCGTAGAGTCGGCTTCCCCCTCGTGGACACAGATGTCAACTGCAGGTGACGCTGGCTGACCACTGGGGCGTGGGCTTATCCAAAAGCCGGTTTTTAAAGCTCCCTGGACTGGCATTTCCTTGAATTTCCGGTCCCCAGGGACTCTGTTCCCGCCCACAGCCTCAGGTACGGTTGGTTCTTGAGTGTTGAGACTGCCAGAATACACTAAGTCAGTTACGCAAATTATGAAGTAACAGTTTTACTCTGTAACAATGTAAGCAAATGGCATTTAAATATTTAAACAGTAGTTAGAACAGAGTGTTGGCTTAAGAGTCCTGAACTGTTGGGGCTTCCCTGGTGGCGCAGTGGTTAAGAATCCGCCTGTCAATGCAGGCGACACGGATTCGACCCCTGGTCCGGGAAGATCCCACATGCCGCGGAGCGACTAAGCCCGTGCGCCACAACTACTGAGCCTGCGTGCCTAGAGCCCGTGCTCCGCAGCAAGAGAAGCCACCGCCATGAGACGCCCGCGCACCGCAAAGAGTAGTCCCTGCTCCCTGCAACTAGAGAAAGCCCACGCGCAGCAATGAAGACCCAACGCAGCCAAAAATAAAATAGAACAAAAAATAAATAAATTTTTTTTAAAAAAGCAAAAAAACCCCCCAGCAAACCATTAAAAAAGAAAAAAGAAAAAGAGTCCTGAGCTGTGAAGACAGGCAGATGTGGTCCTGTCTTGGCTAGCTCAGTATCTATGAGATCTTGGGCAGGATACTAATTATATCTCCTTCAGCCTCAGTTTCCCTCAGCTTTAAAATGGGTACTTATATCACTTGAGGTTGTTGTGAAAATTAAATGAGGTAATAATAATAATAACAATAATAATATAGTGGGTTATTCTTATTAATGTAAACCCACTATATTCAAGCAACACCCTCCCGCAAAAAAGTGTTAGACATGGTACATAAACAAGAGAGGGTCATCCTGCAGGCACAAAGATGGCTTACAGATTAGTCTGACAAAGTACTCCAACCTCAGACAGAAACAGGCCTCCCTGGTTTGCACTAAATCTTCATCAGCAGGACCCAAGGGGGTACTGTGCCAAGATCCACACCCCAGACAGAAGCTGGCTGTGAGTCAGGGGGTTTCTTTGACAGAGACAAATGGAGAAAGGAGAACATACAGGGCTTTGGTGGAAAAGGAGTAAAGGGGCTTTCTTCTACAGCCATAATTCCTTCTCTCATCCCCGTGGGGGAGGTAGAAGCCCCCAGGTTCTCCTTGTATCATCCTTAGGGACGAAAGGACGCTTCTGGGAAGCTGGGCGGATGGAGGAAAGCAAAGAGAAAAGGCCCATCCTCTGAGCCTTCTCTACCAAGCACCCAGCACTAGTCCAGAGCAGGGGCCTCAGGCAGACCCCTAGGATGCGCAGAGCCAAGGGAGGGACTGCTCCAAAACTCCAGAGATGTGACAGCTGGATGTAGCACATGATCCTGCATTTTCTGTTCCTATAAAGCGCATTATTGGACCCACTGGCAAAATCTGTAGACTTCAGAAATGTATGCATGGTAATTTAATGCTTGACCTGATTATGTGAGCTTGGTTACATAAGAGAATGTCCTTAGGTGTAAGAAATATACATTCAGGGACTTCCCTGGTGGTGCAGTGGATAAGACTCTGTGCTCCCAATGCAGGGGGCCCAGGTTGGATCCCTGGTCAGGGAACTAGATCCCACAAGCATGCCTATATTCAAGCAACACCCTCCCGCAAAAAAGTGTTAGACATGGTACATAAACAAGAGAGGGTCATCCTGCAGGCACAAAGATGGCTTACAGATTAGTCTGACAAAGTACTCCAACCTCAGACAGAAACAGGCCTCCCTGGTTTGCACTAAATCTTCATCAGCAGGACCCAAGGGGGTACTGTGCCAAGATCCACACCCCAGACAGAAGCTGGCTGTGAGTCAGGGGGTTTCTTTGACAGAGACAAATGGAGAAAGGAGAACATACAGGGCTTTGGTGGAAAAGGAGTAAAGGGGCTTTCTTCTACAGCCATAATTCCTTCTCTCATCCCCGTGGGGGAGGTAGAAGCCCCCAGGTTCTCCTTGTATCATCCTTAGGGACGAAAGGACGCTTCTGGGAAGCTGGGCGGATGGAGGAAAGCAAAGAGAAAAGGCCCATCCTCTGAGCCTTCTCTACCAAGCACCCAGCACTAGTCCAGAGCAGGGGCCTCAGGCAGACCCCTAGGATGCGCAGAGCCAAGGGAGGGACTGCTCCAAAACTCCAGAGATGTGACAGCTGGATGTAGCACATGATCCTGCATTTTCTGTTCCTATAAAGCGCATTATTGGACCCACTGGCAAAATCTGTAGACTTCAGAAATGTATGCATGGTAATTTAATGCTTGACCTGATTATGTGAGCTTGGTTACATAAGAGAATGTCCTTAGGTGTAAGAAATATACATTCAGGGACTTCCCTGGTGGTGCAGTGGATAAGACTCTGTGCTCCCAATGCAGGGGGCCCAGGTTGGATCCCTGGTCAGGGAACTAGATCCCACAAGCATGCTGCACCTAAGAGTTCGCATGCCACAACGAAGGAGCCTGCCTGCCTCAACTAAGGAGCTGGCGAGCCACGACTAAGACCTGGTGCAACCAAATAAATAATAATAATTTTAAAAACCTCAGTAAACTTTCAAACTACTTGCTATTAAAAAAAGAAAAAAGAAATACACATTCGGTATTTGGAGGAAAGGGGCAGCATATCTGCAGTTTATTATCAAACGGTTCAGAAAAAAAATGTATATTTAGAGGCAAAAGGATAAAGCAAATGTGGTAAATTTAAGATTTGGAGAATCTGGATGAAGAATATGTGGGACTTCTTGCAACTTCTCTGTAACTCTGAAATCATCAAAGTAGAGAAAATAATTTCAGGGAAACATGTACCTAGGAAGATACATAAAAGCTTATCCTCAAGAACTCCCATCTCATTCCCTCCCACTACAATTTTTCTCCAGCCGAGGCGCTTGACAGCAGTATCCACAGGTGGTAATGAGGAATAGCTAACCGATAATGATATGCCGTGCCCAGTAGGTACCAACTCACTCAAACTTCAACATCCCTGTGGAGGCAAATACTATTGTTTTCCCATTTTATAGACGGGCACACAAGGCACACAGAGGTTCAGTAACGTTTATAGACACTAAGTCAGGGGGTCTAACAACAGAGTCCAGTCCTGTTCTAGGAACTGATGAACTAAGCCAGGGCCAAAAGCTGCACCCGGCTTCCCACTTTACACCTTTTCCTCCCTGTGACCCCAGCTCTCTGGTTCTTGCACCAGTCAGGCCCCCAGGAGGAAGGCAGAGGGGCAGAATGAGACCCAGCACCCCTCTGCTTCCTCCTTGCTTGAGACATCCAGGTCAGTAGAAGCAGAGGCAAAATGACTTGTGCTTTATCCCCATGCCTGAAACTCATCAGCAAAAAGAAGACCCAGTTAGCAGGGGCAGGTTTAGGACAGCCCAGGCAAGAGAAGAGCAAGTCCAAGTCTTCTCCTTGAGCCACTCTTTCGCCGGGTGTGGCTCTGCCTGGGCTGCCCCTGGCCTGGAGGGGCCTGAGTAGCCATCACCACTCACTTTTTGGTGGCTTTTATGGTCGCCTTGGTGACTCTGCCTCAAGTAGCTGCTTTTTTCTCCACGGCTCTGGTGACCCTGACAGCCTAACACTTATCACAGAGCCTAGCACAGAGTAGGAAGTGCCATTCCCTGTGTATTGAGTTCAGAAAGTTCTTGTGCTTCAAGCCCAGTCATGCCTAAGATAACTGGGGAGTCTAAGAGATTGGGGAATCTGAGCCTTTGGGTTTAATAGGCTCCATCAGTAGTTCTGGTAATCCACTAGATTTGAAAACCACTGCACCAGAGAGTAGTGGAAGGAAAAAAAGTCCCTACTAATCTCTTTACTGTTCACCTTCTCTAGGTCAGGGCTTCTCAGACTTTGATGTGCACCTCAGTTACCTGGAGATCTTGTTAAAATGAAGATTTGAATTCAGCAGGTCTGGATGGAGCCTGAGAGTCTGCATTTCTAACCAGGGGATTCCCATGCTGCTGGTGCACGGACGACACTTTGAGTTAGCAAGGCTCTAAAGTGGCCCCTGCCTTCCCGTGTGACACTAGGCAAGCTGCTTTCCCTTTCTGGGCCCTTCTAACCTGGCACTCAGATCCTCTGACCAGGTTCTGCTTCCTAGCTCAGGTGTGACACATTGGCCAACTGGCTCCCTGGAGCTGGGAGGAGGGAGGGAGCAGCCCCGGTAGCCAGTTGCTGTTGGGCCTTACCAAGGGGTGGGTACTCAGGGAAGCTTTCCATGCACATGGGATTGCTCAGAATCATCCGGGTGATGCCTGCCTCCCCGGACTGCAGGGCTTTAGGGTTGTCTTCCAGCTTCTTGCCTGAGTGCTGGTCAAGCTTCTCTCTCAGCTCTGCAAACTTGCAGGTGATGAGCACTGTGGCAGTCCAGAACTGGTGAGTAGCCAGCTGCAATGCTGCCAGGATGGTTGAGGATGATCACCTGGAAGTGGGGGGAAGTGGGGGGGAACGGGGGATGAGGAGTGTATTAGCCAAGCATCCTTCGAAGGAGGTGGCTCTAACCAGCTAAGGGGTCAGCTGCCTTGGACACATTTTAAATTATAGTGAATACTTGAATGTTTATAGGGTATACCAAGTTCCATGCAAAGCAAATGTCATTCATTTCAGTTTAATTTTCACAGCAGGGAGCCTGTGTAACCCAAAATTTCATAGCGAGGAAGTGGCAGAGCTGGGCATAAATGATGTCTATGAGTGATAGATATTATTATGTGTACTACTTCCCCCCACCTTTTAGAAAAATGGATTATAATAATAGCTACTTAACTTGTTAGGCGGCCCCAGGTCAGCTGTTTTATACATCACCTCATTTAATAATCCCAAGATCACTGCAAGGTAGTCCTAGCCTCCACATGCACAAAGAAGAATGTGCTAGGGGCTTCCCTGGTGGCACAGTGGTGAAGAATCCGCCTGCCGATGCAGGGGACACAGGTTCGATCCATGGTCCGGGAACATCCCACATGCCTCAGAGCAGCTAAGCCCGCGTGCCACAACTACTGAACCCAAGCGCCTAGAGCCCACAAGCCACAACTACTGAGCCCGCGTGCCACAACTACTGAGCCCAAGCGCCTAGAGCCTATGCTCTGCAACGAGAGGAGCCACCGCAATGAGAAGCCCGTGCACCACAATGAAGAGTAACCCCGCTTGCCGCAACTAGAGAAAGCCCGCGCGCAGCAGCAAAGACCCGACGCAGCCAAAACTTAATTAATTAATTAATTAATTTTTTTAAAAAAGAAGAAGAATGTGCTAGACATTGCATTAAGAAAGGGTTTCATGGGACTTCCCTGGCAGTCCAGTGGTTAAGACTCGCACTTCCACTGCAGGGGGCCCAGGTTTGTAGAGGGAGCTAAGATCCCACATGGCACGTGGCGTGGCCAAATTGAAAAAAAAAGAAAGGGCTTCATATTCTGACTCTGGGCCAAGGAAACACCTGAGAGGTCCAAGCATACAGATTCCCAGGTTCCACACAAACCTACTGAATCAGAACCACTAGGGAGTGTTCTAGGAATCTGAATTTTTGAAACACTTCCCCAGTGATTTCTAATGCATTTGGTTTGAGAACTACTGCTTTAAGGCATCAAGGTCGTACTTTGGAAACTAACCAGGTCAGCAAAATGCATCATCTCGTTCAAGGGCGAACAGCAAATACACTGCAGAGTCAGGGTACTAACCCAGACTGACTGTACCTACACTGCTGACAAGAGCCCAGCATGGAGCCTGTGCTCAGTGACCACTTCCTGAATGACCCAGTGACCCATCCTGTTCTCAGGACGGTATGGCCACTTCAGGAGGACACCCGTAAGTGTGCTTTCTCACCTGGGAGAGGAAGCTCCCATCTCTAAGGGCGGGTCATTCTTGCTGTCCCCTGCCACGTTGCCCTGCCTGATGTCCTTTAAGGACACGTTCTTCACATTGAAGCCCATGTTGTCACCAGGCAGGGACTCAGCCAAGGGCCTTGCGGTGCATCTCCACAGACTTGACCTCGGTGGTGATGTTGCAGGGGGCAAAGATCACCACCATGCCCGGCTTGAGGATGCCAGTTTCTACTTGGCCCACGGGCACGGTGCCAATACCTGGAGGGACAGAGAAACCAGACCCTAGTGGGCTCTCAACCTCAAGTACCCCCACCCAGCATGTGCTCACCCCCCAGTCTTGTAGACATCCTGCAGGGACAGCCGTAGGGGCTTGTCTGTAGGGCAGGCAGGCGGCATGATGGAGTCCAGCGCTTCTAGTAGTGTCGTGCCTACCACGTTCCCTTCCTTCCTGATAATTTTCCAGCTTCGGAACCAGGGCATCTGGAAAAGCAACCAAACGTACACCTTACTCAGCCCTGAGAAAGCCTGTCCCAGGTACCAGCCCACACTTAACATGGGACGTCAAGGAATTTCTTTAAGCATTCTGAGCCTGGGCTTCCTCATCTGTGAACAGGCAATATCACTGCCTACTGGCAGACCAGTGTAAAGACACAAAAGACCACACTCAGTCCACCAAGCACAATACTTGATACGTACTATGTGCCCAAATGGTGGCAATTACTCCAAATCTCGCAGGCATTGCCCCTGAGTTGAGCCCATACGTTTTAGGAAGCAGAGATTCCTAGAATCTGAACAGCACTTACATCTCATTCCATCTGCTCATTATACAGATGGGGAAACTGAGGTCCAGAGAAGAGAAAGGACTTGTTAATGTTCAGCAAAGTTAAGTAAACATTAGTAATAAGAACGAAAACAAGACTCAAATATGCTAACGCTCATACCTTCTAAAGACTAAGATGCTCCCCAACCGAAGTACCCTAAAGAATGTGCTGGGCTTCCCTGGTGGCGCCGTGGTTGAGGGTCCGCCTGCCGATGCGGGGCACACGGGTTCGTGCCCCGGTCCGGGAGGATCCCAGGTGCCGCGGGGCAGCTGGGCCCGTGAGCCATGGCCACTGAGCCTGCGCGTCCGGAGCCTGTGCTCCGCAACGGGAGGGGCCACAACAGTGAGAGGCCCGCGTACCACAAAAAAAAAAAAAAAAAAAAAAAAAGAATGTGCTGCAGCATGCGAAGACCAAGGAAGCAGACTTATAAGCAAGGGTACACTGAGCCTGCGCGGCCGGAGCCTGTGCTCCGCAACGGGAGGGGCCACAACAGTGAGAGGCCCGCGTACCACAAAAAAAAAAAAAAAAAAAAAAAAAGAATGTGCTGCAGCATGCGAAGACCAAGGAAGCAGACTTATAAGCAAGGGTACATTATTGAGTAAAAGACCTTCTGGGAAGATGACTTTCAGTATGACAGTGCATTGTATGCAGGCCTTTTAAGCAGACATTGTATTTACTCCTCTAAAAACCCTACCCAAAGCTCATCAGAGACATCATCTTTGCCTTCAAAGATATATCAGTTAACTGGAAAACCATGACAGAGGACATACAGAAAGAATGAAGGTGGTTGATATTAAGGGCCAGGTGGGCTGACCAAGAGCTTGTCCACACTTGGAACTTATAGGTCAGGCAGACAATTGGAATCCTGATGAAGTTCCTCCTTTCAGCCGTAGGTCCTTGAGCAAATGTCTAGGCTTCAAAACTTCAGTATCCCACCTGTATCAAAGGAAACACTGGCCCCTACCACAGCACTGTAGAGAGGGGTAGGTGCCCTGGCCCTGAAGGCACTCGCAGCAAGCTCTGTGAACTCTCAGTTCTTAGTGAGACTCTCAGAGGCGGAAGAGGCAACAGCTGCTATGGGTGAAAGGGTGGGGAAGGGGCATCAGGGAAGGTTTTGGTGGATGGGGAAGAAGGCTCCAGTCAAGGAAGCCTTCTTCTATGGAAGAGAAGCAAAGCTATGCACTACAGAAGCCACACAGAACACATCTCACCTCATGGACTCAAAAATTAGTGGCCCAAGGAAGAAGGCTACCATTTCTATTAACACTCAACTCTTATAGAGGATGGGGGAGAGGGGAGAGGTAGGAGGCTTTGAAAAAATTTAATAAGCAATTTTGTATAAATAATTCAAACTTGTAAAAAAATTAAAGTATTCCTTCTTTTTCCAGAGGGGATAATTGAAGGTCAGAAGTAGGTTGCCCAAGGACCAATGACTGGCAGATGGTTAAACCAGGAGTTGATAATGAGGCCAACTCCTTATCAAACACCAGCCTCCTCAATGAGGATGAGCTCTTCACTTAATCTGATGAACTTGGCAACTCACTTAGCTCTGCGCCAACTCACAGACCTGCACAGCCTTTGAGGTTGGCATCATCTCCATCTTAAAGCTGAGGAAACCGAGGAGTTCAATGTCACAGGTATTTGAGAGCTGAGTCTAAACTCCAAGTCTACCATCTAGTCCACTGGCTGCATGCTTTGTTCTTTTAGCATCTAGAACATGGTAGGTGCCTAATAAATGCTCTAAAGGACATGAGCATGAAACTCCCTTATCTTACTAGCTGAAATGTGTAACAAAACTCAGGGTGTGGGTGGGACTTCTTTGGTGGCACAGTGGTTAAGAATCCACCTGCCAATACAGGGGACACGGGTTTGATCCCTGGTCCGGGAAGATCCCACGTGCTGTGGAGCAACTAAGCCCAGGCGACACAACTCCTGAGCCTGCGCTCTGGAGCCTGGAAGCCACAACTACTGAGCCCACGTGCCACAACTACTGAAGCTCGCATGCCTAGAGCCCGCGTGCTGCAAATACGGAGCCCGCGTGCTGCAACTACTGAAGTCCGTGCGCCTAGAGCCCGTGATCTGCAACAAGAGAAGCCACCACAATGAGAAGCCCCAGCACCACAACGAAGAGTAGCCCCCACTCGCCACAACTAGAGAAAAGCCCGCGTGCAGCAACTAAGACCCAACACAGCCAAAAACAAACAAACAAACAAACAAAAAAGTCGGTATGGGGAAACAGGCATCAAAAGCTTCAGATTTGTCTTTTTTTTTTTTTTTTTTTTTTTTGTGGTACGCGGGCCTCTCACCGCTGTGGCCTCTCCCGCTGTGGAGCACAGGCTCCGGACTCGCAGGCTCAGCGGCCATGGCTCACGGGCCCAGCTACTCCGCGGCATGTGGGATCCTCCCAGACCGGGGCACGAACCCGCATCCCCTGCATCGGCAGGCGGACTCCCAACCACTGCGCCACCAGGGAAGCCCCAGATTTGTCATTTTAGATGAGTCCCCCTTTACCACTAATGCACTCTTAGCTTGTCCCTTTACCTTTTAGATTTTTCTCAGCACTTGTCATCATACACGATATTATTCCCCACTCCCAGCACACACACACACACACACACACACACACACACACACACACACACACACACACACACATACAAGACTGTGAGTGCTGTGAGCAGAGCTGCTTCTTATTCCCTGTGGTACCCTCAGCACCAAGCACAGTGCCCTGTGTGCAGAAGTTCAAATACTGTCCAAAGGAACACATTGCCAATGGCAGTTCTAATCTTTCTCAAGGGCAATTGGGCAGGATATGTCAGAAGACTCCAAAATAATGCCTACCCTTTGTTTCATTAGGGATTGTACTAATTAAGTTATTGAGGACACGTGCAAACATTTATTTACCAAAATGCTTACGGCAATTTTAAATAAAATTAGAAACAGTATTCTTAGAAGCTTGTGACCTTGGGCTATTCCTTAACTGTGTTCCAGTTTTCTTATTTCACATGGGAATAAAATGCCTTCTTCATGGGGTTCTGTATGTGTAAAGTGCTTAGTCTGGTATCTGTCACATAGTAATTTCTTCTATCATTAAGCACCATTTTCATTTAATAATGGATATGGCTAAACAAAATACTGTATTTTGAGATTCAATACAAAACACACCCATTAACTATTGAACATGTTTAAAGTATTTATTTATTTAGCTGTGCCAGGTCTTAGTTGCAGCACGCGGGATCTTCGTTGTGACATGTGGCATCTTTAGTTGCGGCATGCGGGCTCTTTTTTAGTTGCGGCATGTGGGATCTTTAGCTGTCATACAGAATCTTTTAGTTGCAGCAAGGGGGCTCTTAGCTGCAGCATGTGGCATCTAGTTCCCTGACCAGGGATCAAACCTGGGCCCCCTCATTGGGAGCGTGGAGTCTTAACCACTGGACCACCAGGGAAGTCCCTGAACATGTTTAAATGGCAAGGAAATTTTTAAAATTAGAAGTGTTATAGAATATTATGTTTAGTTTGAGTCCAGCTGTGAACGTCGAGAAAGAACGACATGAAAACTAGGTTGTCTGTTAAGCCATGGGATTGCAGTTTGTGCTTCATATCTGCATGAAATGCTCCTTGTAAAAAGTTAGACATTACTTTTATAGTCAGAAAAAGATAGCTATGTACATGGGAGCAAAAGCTTAAGAATCCTCAAGTCAGTTATAGAAAAGGTAGGCTTTAGGCAAATGCAGTAAGTAGTAGCAGTTAGCGCTTGAGCGCCAACTGTTTGTGTGAACAGGTGCCCATGTGGAGTCTCCCAGGTAATTCCCACAACCCCATGAAGTGAGTCCTAAGTCCCAGAGCATTAATACCTCACTCGTCCCTTAACTGTGGGCAAGGGAGGGAAATGGGGCTTGAGCCCAGGTCTGATGCTAGAGCTAGACTTCCTTAGTAGGGTGACACTCATCTGGGAATGTTAAACCCTCCTAGATTCTGGGATCCACGGGCACAGTGACTATATCTTAGACATTTATGTTACCCCCATAATTGCCTAACCCGACTTGAGAGGTAGGATAGCTTAGACGCAGTGAGCATGGGCTAGAATTCTAGACTCTGCTAGCACTACCCAATAGAACTTTCTGCAGTGACAGAAATATTTCATAACTGCACTGTCCAATATGGTAACCACATATGGTTGTTGGGCACTTGAAGTGTAGCTAGTGCAACTAAGGAACTGCGTTTATTTGATTTAATAATTTAAATAGCCACATATAATCAGTGGCTATCATATTGGACAGTGAAGCTCTATGCTTACTAGTCATGTAGTCTTGAGTTACCTCTGTCTGTTCCTCTGTAAAATGGGAATCAAATCATGTATCCCACGGGGATGGAGGTTACTCACAGTGACTGGCCTAGAAGCACACTCTAAATCCTAGGTAGTATATTCTAGGAAAAGCCCAAAGATTTGAGTTGGAAAGTCTCTTGTAATTGGCCCTGCCCCCATCCACCCTCACCTTTGTGCTGGGTTCTGTCATGTTGTCCCCAAGCCCGCCTCAGATAGGCACAAAGACAACAGCCTTAGTGTTGTAACCGATCTTCTTGAGAGAGGCCTTCACCTCCTTGCTGATTTCCTCAAAGCGCGTCCTACAGTAAGGAGGCTCTGTGATGTCCACCTTGTTGACCGCCACCATGAGCTGCTTCACGCCCAGTGTATAGGCCAGCTGTGCATAATCACGGGTCTGCCTGTTCTTGACGACACCAGACTCAGAGTCGCCTACACCACTTGCCACGGTCAGCACAGTGCAGTCCGCCTGGCCTGAGGGTCAGAGAGGAAGGTCCAACTCAGACCTGTCCTAGAACAACCACTGCCCATCCCCATAGCAGGGCCCCCCTAGTGGTACCTGCGAGGTGCCCATGTCGTGTTCTTGATGAAGTCCCTGTGACCCGGGACATTGATGTTGGTGATGTAGTGTGTCTTGGTCTCCAACTTCCACAGGGAGATGTCAATGGTGTGCCATGCTCCCGCTCCGCCTTCAGCTTGTCCAGCACCCAGCTGTACTTGAAGGAGCCTTTGCCCATCTGGGCCAGGAGTGGGAGGGAAAACCCCAGGGTCACTCTGCCTTCCAAAGCTGCCTACTGACCAAGAAGAAAGTTCCCAAGTAAGCTGAGAGTCAGAGGAGACAGTAACAGGGCAGTGTATGGAGATGCCTTTGAATTTTTAAAGTAATAGAATGTATTACTTGTACAATTAAGTTTTTCTTTCAGAGCAAATTTTAAAGTCAGAATGACTCAGGGCCACAGTGAGCCTTGAATTAACAGTAGCAAACATGTAAGTAATGCTGACCATGTACCTGGTGCTGTTTTTAGTACTTAACATGGATTATCTCATTGAATTCTCACAGCGATTCAGTGAAGTTTTATTACCTCCGTTGTACAGATGACATAATAGAGAAATGAACTGACCAGCTCAGGATCACACAGGTAATAAGCAGCAGAGGCAGGATTTGAACCCAAGGCATCTGACGCTAAAGTTCATGCTCTTAACCATTACCCTGTGTTAAATGGTAGCTGTGACTGAGAATTACCCCTGGGATCCTGGGTAAGTTGAATTTCTTTCAGCACTGGTGAAAATGAGGCTACTAAAAATTCTGTAGCATATACAGGTTACCATGTTGGTCTAGGGTGTACTCTACCTCTTGCCAGCTGGGAGACCCTGAACATTTGTTCATTTCAGTACTAAGTGCTGTGCTAGGCCCTGAGGGCAGAGCGGAGATCAGGAGAATCCAGAGACCAGGTGGATTCTTCAAGAAAATGAATTAGTTTATTAGGAGATAGGACTAGAACCCAGGTGTCCTGACTTAGGAACTTGTATAAAGTCTCCCACAGTTTAGAATATATATTAGATAAGCAGTTCTCAAAGAGTGGTTCCAGGTCCTCTAGCTGTGTTTTCTAGAGGCTACATGATATGAAATTGCAACGGATTTAATGCAGAAGCTGATAAGAGAATCCAGCTGTCTGCCATTAAGCCAGACATTAATGATACCTGCAAAAAATGTAAAACAATGCCACCGCTCTAAGATTTTTTTGTTTTGAAAAATAGTTATTTTTCAAACACAAAACTATGATATTTATTTAATATGTAAGGGGTTTATCACTGTTATTTTTTAAAAAATAGATTTATTTATTATTTTTGGCTGCGTTGGGTCTTCGTTGCTGTGCACGGGCTTTCTCTAGTTGCGGCGAGTGGGGGCTACTCTTCGTTGCGGGGCGCAGGCTTCTCATTGCGGTGGCTTCTCTTGTTGCGGAGCATGGGCTCTAGGCGTGCAGGCTTCAGTAGTTGTGGCACACGGGCTCAGTAGTTGTGGCTCGCAGGCTCCAGAGCGCAGGCTCAGTAGTTGTGGCGCACGGGCTTCGTTGCTCCACGGCATGTGGGATCTTCCCGGACCAGGTCTTGAACCCGTGTCCCCTGCACTGGCAGGTGGATTCCTAACCATTGCACCACCAGGGGAGTCCCCACACTGTTATTTTTAAATGAATTAAATATTTTTAAAACTCAGTTTTAATTTTGAATATGGTAAATGTAGATATGTCTAATTGACAAAAACAAAAACTCTTTGGGGTCCCTGTAAGAGTATAAAGGGTTTCTAAGACCCAAAAATTCGAGAACCACCACATCTGGTCATTTGTTTCTCCATGAACTTCTCGGTTATGCTCCACCATACTGGCTCTGGGCCAGCCCATCTTTTCTCAGGGTTCTAAAGCTTTCCTGACTGGCCCCTGCCACATAAGTGGCTCCACAGCAACTGACGGCACCTCTGGAAGCCAACAGTAGGAAAACGGGATCTATGTAGCCGATGGCACAAATTTATGCCCTGTTAATTACTGTCTTTTTTCAATCCTCCTTATTTATACCTCTGCAGCAGCTGGTTCTCCAACCCCTCCCATCTTGTTGACATGCTTCTTCAACTTTCTCCAAGGTTTTCCACCCACCTCCCTGGCCCTCCATTCTCATTCTCCTGCATGGGCTTCTCTTTCTCCACCCATCCCAGGGCTCTGTCCCTCACCCTTTCCCACAGCATGTGCCCTGCTTACTCCTGTGGTCTAGTCTCCAACCTGGGCTTCCCTCCCAAGCTCCAGACGTCAATATATAGCTGCCCCGTTGACACCTCAAGTGTCCCACATCTAGGGCAGACTCGTTCAGACCCAGACCAGCTCTGCCTCTGGTATTCACCAACCATCCACTTTCTCAAGCCAGGAATTCCTCTTCTTCCCTCACCCCTTTACCTAGAGCTAACCCCTAAGTCCTGTGGATTCCCCACCTCCGCGCCCCTGGACTCCATCCATTACTCTCCATGCCACTGCTGCTGCCTGAGCCCAGGCCAGCATTCTTGCTCACCTGTTCAGCTGCAACAACCTGCTGACTGGCTTCCCAGCCCACAGTGTTGGGCCCTTTGGTCTGTTGTCCCTTTGCTGCCCCCAGTGTGCTCTTCCTAAAAGACTTGTCTGACCCCGTCATTCCCGTGCTTGCAGTCCTTTAGTGGCTGCAGGGACAGTGGCTAGACTCCTAAGTAGGGCTGTCAAAGCTCATGTCCCCCTTTCGTCAACCGCACTCCACCTGAGGTGCTCTGACCTGCTGTTCTGGTCTCCTCGTGGCCCATGGATACCCTCCTCATTCCCTCAGGACTCAGAGGGGGTCCCTTCCTCTGGGAAGCCTTCAGGGCCTCCCAGGCAGTGTTCATTATCCCTGCCCTGGGCTCCTACAGCACCCACACAGTTACTGAGCTGGTCGTGTGGCACAATGGTGTGTGACCAAGAGTTCCCGGGGGACAAGGCTTGTTATGTTCGCCGTTGTATCTCCAGCGGCTGCCTCAACATCCATAATAGATGCATGGCAAATGAATCCTTTTCCTCCTTTTAAATGGGGATGCAGCTTTACCTCCTGAGATACAGTGTGGCACACTTGAATTTAAACCTTGGTGCCACCCTCAGGCGAGC
This sequence comes from Physeter macrocephalus, assembly GCF_002837175.3. Classification (NCBI taxonomy): domain Eukaryota; kingdom Metazoa; phylum Chordata; class Mammalia; order Artiodactyla; family Physeteridae; genus Physeter; species Physeter macrocephalus. The sequence continues at coordinate 16,367,476 of NC_041216.1, forward strand.
TGTTTAACCCTCCCGAGCCTCATTTCCTCACCTGGAAAATGGCAGCCACACCACCTGCCTGGAATGATTAAGAAAAGCACCTACCAGCCCAGCAGGTGCTCAGCGGGAGCGGGCTGTGCCCTCCCCCAGCATAAGGGCTCCCTCCCAGGGAAACCAAGGCTGGAAAGGGGGCGGGGGGCACTCAGGCAAAGCAGCCTCAGCTCGGAGGCCTCCTTCTCAAACCTTTCGATGCTCCTCTTGTTGACGCCCCCGCACTTGTAGGTAAGATGCTCATTGGTGGTGGACTTGCCCGAGTCCCCGTGGCTGATGACCACGGTGTTGATCTCTTGCCCATGCTGGGAGCTGCTGGGAGAGAGAAGGACAGGTGTGCTCAGGGCCCCTGCCCCTAGCTCAACTTCCCTGTGACTGGGCCAGCAGAGGTTGAGACAGGAGAGGAAAACAGTTGGCCAGGAAGGAAGGGGAAAGGGGCCTCCCCAACACCTTGCACCTGGGGAGGCTTTTCTGGTCTCTCCCCCAGCTCCAAGGGGGTCATGTCTACCTCCTGAGTCGGGAGGAGCCCCTGGTGCTTCTTGGCATCTAGAGCCGACCCACCGGGTGCCCGGCCCCACCCCCTTTTACAGCCCACATCCCAGGCCTGCCCCTTGCATCCCCACATCCCCACTGGCTCCCACTGGTCCTCTGGACCACGTGGGAAAAACCCAGGGCCCAGCTCTCAGGGGGGTGGGCTGTCATGTTTCAGGTGGGGAGGGCGATGAGCCTGCTGCCCAGCAAAAGGAGGCACCTCTGGGCTTTGAGATGCTGAACGACACCCTCTCCCCACCACTCCCAGTGCCTGGTTGGGCACTAAGAGATGGCCCAAGGGTCAAAGGCAGGCCTGCGGATGGGAGGTGAAGGCAGGAACATGGGGTCCGGAGGAGGTCCTGTACTTGCTGTCCCTGGGCGTTCAGGCGTGTATATGGGAAAGTGTGGGAGCTCTAGCTTTTTACATATCTGCCTCCTGGGTCGTCCTGGGCCTCAAGAAGCAAATGGATTCATTCCTGTCTCCAGCCAGCACAGAGCCCGACCCATTGCAAACCCTGAGTTTGTTGAGTAAATGCAGAATCGCTGCCTACTGCCTTCCAGGCCCTGCCCCCAGAGCCCTGTGTGCACCCTCCCTTTTATGCTCCTACTAACTCTCTCTGAAAAGGGAGGACGCTGAGGCTCAGGATCAGGACCACCGGTGAGGAAGCAGCAGAACTAGGGTTGGAACACAAGTTGTCTGACCCCAGCATCTTAGCCAGAGCCCAGCTCTGCCTCTCAGCGAATTAATGTCTGAAGGAATGAAGGGAGGAAGGGACGTGACTGCAGCCACAGCCTTGTTCATCTCTGGGGTCCCAGCCTCTGGGAGTGGGTCACTAAGTGAATCTCGAGGGTGGGACCTGGAGGGGAAGATGAGCTGGAGGGGTCTCTCTCCCCTGAGGGAAGGGCTGCCCCCAGGGTTGAGGGTCAGAGCTACTGGACTGGAGTGTGAGGCCAGCACAATGCCAGCGTTTGGAACCATCCACACATCAGTTCCTGAGGACCTGGCTCTGTGCCCGGGGACCAGTGTGATGCAGGGAAAGGTGGCAGAAGGAACACACTGACCTAATTGGATCAGAACCCTGGCTTTACCACTCTCCTCCTATGGCCCTCCAGCCCCTCTGAGCCCAGGTTTCCAACTACCTCTCAGTGTTGTGGTGATTCTAGGAGATACGGCACCCCTCCCCCAACTATAAATCCAGAGGATGCTGGCAATACAGTACGTCCTTTAAAACCGCGGTCCCTGGGCTTCCCTGGTGGCGCAGTGGTTGAGAGTCCGCCTGCCGATGCAGGGGACGTGGGTTCGTGCCCCGGTCCGGGAGGATCCCACATGCCGCGGAGCGGCTGGGCCCGTGAGCCATGGCCGCTGAGCCTGCGCGTCTGGAGCCTGCGCTCCGCGACGGGGGAGGCCACAGCAGTGAGAGGCCCGCGTACC
>NC_041216.1:16369613-16374529 GCF_002837175.3 Physeter macrocephalus
GCGACGGGGGAGGCCACAGCAGTGAGAGGCCCGCGTACCGCAAAAAAAAAAAAAAAAAACACATTGGTCCCCAACCATTTTGGCACCAGGGACCGGTTTCGTGGAAGACAATTTTTCCACTGACTCTGCGGGTGGGGGGGTTCAGGCGGTAATGCGAGCCATGGGGAGCGGTGGATGCCCGCCGCTCACCTCCTGCTGTGCAGCCCTGTTCCTAACAGGCCGTGGACTGGTACCGGTCCGTGGCCGGGGGCGGGGGGTGGGTTGGGGACCCCTGCTTTAAAAGACTTAAGGCAAAGTAGAAACACATGGGGGCGCTCTAACCACAAACCACAGAGAAAAATATTCTTACAACCAGGGCGATTGGGAGCTGGGGACAGCTGAGGGGCTGTTACTAAACCCTTTGCTGAGGACACGACCAATTCTGGTCCTTCCTCTTGGACACAGGTGGTGGTAGAGAAATGATTTGTGAGTGGGTGGTTGGATGATGTAGTTAATTTCAACTTCATCTAAGCTTTGCTGTTTACTAATTATTTTGCATCTTCTTATGTGAACAGAAATTTTTGGCTGTTAACTCCCACAAGTTCATAAAAGGTAAAGTGAGGCCCTAGTGTTACCCGAAAACTGGGTTCACCTCTTGGTGGATGTTGAGCCAAAAGACACAACAAAGCCAAGGAACGGGAGACGGATTTATCACTCGCAGCAAGTAAGAACACCGGGAATCTTTCCCAAGGCAGTGTCTCCTGGAGCAGCAAAACTGGGGAATTTTTAAGCTGAGGGTACATGCATATTCATGAGGGGGCTTGAGCAGAGGAGAACTCAGCATAGAATTGGGGGAAGGGTTGACAGAGTCCAAGCTTTAGTGGTTGAAGTCCTGAGGGTCAGCAAAGGTCAGCATCATCATTCCTTAGGTTCCAGTTGATCTCATGGTTGAGGGGGTTTAAATTCTGCCAAACAGCTCAAGACAGTGCTTCAGGCTAATCTTTACCTTGAAACAGAACTGGGAGTCTTTACAACTGATTTATTATCTTTGCTCTTGTTACTTCTCTTGTCTGTCCCCTTAAGATCATTATTACTGAGACCTGTTCAAGGGCAAGCATTGTGGCCAAGCTTAGGTCACAAAATGGGTTAGGCCTGGGACTTTCCTGGTGGTCCAGTGGCTAAGACTCCACGCTCCCAACGTGGGGGGGGCTTGGGTTCGATCCCTGGTCAGGGAACTAGATCCCGTATGCCGCAACTAAGAGCCCACATGCCGCAATGAAGATCCCGCATGTGGCAACGAAGATCCCGTGTGCCTCAACTAAGACCCGGCGCAGCCAAATAATAAATAAATATTAAAAGAAAAAAAGGGTTAGGCCTAAAGTGGCTTCTCTATATCTGGTTCTTTTCTTCCGGAGACCTCCTACCCTATCTACTAGGGACAGTTATATTTCTCACCCATCTCTGGTCTTTCACCTCATCTTCTGAGACTCTCTGTGGAGTGCTGGGAAGGAAACTGGCTTTAGGATCCAAAGACCAGGCCCCAAGTCGCAGCTCTACCACCTCATGGCTGTGTGAACTTGGGCAGGTCACTTGACCTCTCTGAGCCTCATTATCTCATCAGTAAGGGAAGGATGGTGACAGACGTCCTCGCAGGATTATTGTGAACCTCATGTGAGCTTTAAAAGGATTTTGCTGCAGGAATGCCTGTTTGTTGTATGGCATTAGCCTGTAGAAATATGTCAATAAGTGCCTAATCTAATGGTTTTAACATGCTGATTATTTGCTGACCACCTCCCCAAATGGGTCAGAAATTTCATTTTACCTCTTAAGGGGTTTTCCAGTATCTGGGTTTTTAAAAGCACTGGAGTGGGCTTTTTGCCAAGGGGAGGTTGGTAGTGACTTAATTGTCCCTGAGGGTCCTTCTCTGCACCAGCCTATCATCACCCCAGAAACTCCACCATCGGCAGTGTTTTAGTTCAGGCTGCTATAACAAAACACTACAGACTGCATGGCTTAAAAGCAATAGAAATTTATTTCTCACAGTTCTGGAGGCTGGAAGTCTGAGGTTAGGATGCCAGCATGGTTGGGGGAGGGCCCTCTTCTGCGGGGGCTGACTTCTTGTTATGTCCTCACATGGTGGAGGGGGCAAGGGAGCTCTCTCAGGCCTCTTTTATAAGGGCGCAGTCCCCAAAGGCCAGATCTCCTAATACCATCACATCATGCATTCAGATTTCAACATCGGAAGCATTCAGACCAGAGCAAGCAACTTGCTGCTTCGGGTTCCTCTTTTTTTAAAAAAAATTTATTTATTTATTTATTTACATTTTATTTTTGGCTGCATTGGGTCTTCATTGCGGTGAGCGGGGGCTACTCTTCACTGCGGTGCGCAGGTTTCTCATTGTGGTGGCTTCTCTTGTTGCAGAGCACATGCTCTAGGCATGCGGGCTTCAGTAGTTGTGGTGCACGGGCTCAGTAGTTGTGGCTCGCAGGCTGTAGAGCGCAGGCTTAGTAGTTGTGGCACACGGGCTTAGTTGCTCTGTGGCATGTGGGATCTTCCCGGACCAGGAATCGAATCCGTGTCCCCTGCATTGGCATGTGGATTCTTAACCACTGCGCCACCAGGGAGGTCTGGGGTTCCTCTTTTAAAACATCACCAACTACTCCCCCTTTTTTCTCCCTTTCCTTCTCCCAAAGAACTTTTCCCAGTGACTTGCTGATTCTTTTAATGCCACCTTTGGACACTTTGGTTTGGCCTAAGGCTTCAGCCTCCAGATAAAACTGCTTCTTGGGCTTCCCTGGTGGCGCAGTAGTTGAGAGTCCGCCTGCCGATGCAGGGCACACGGGTTCATGCCCCGGTCCGGGAAGATCCCACATGCCGCGGAGCGGCTGGGCCCGTGAGCCACGGCCGCTGAGCCTGCGCGTCCGGAGCCCGTGCTCCGCAACGGGAGAGGCCACAACAGTGAGAGGCCCGCGTACCGCAAAAAACAAAAAAACAAAAAAACAAAATTTAACATCTTAACCATTTTTAAGCATACAATTGAGTGGTATTAAATACACTTACATTGTTGTGCAAACATCACCATCCTCCATTCCCGTAAGTATTTTCAGCTTACAAAACTGAAACTCTGTATCCATTAAACAATAACTTTTCATTTACCCCTCCCCCCAGCCCCTGGCAACCACACAATTTCTGTCTTTATGATTTTTTTTTTTTTTTTTTTTTTTGTGGTATGCGGGCCTCCCTCTGCTGCGGCCTCTCCCGTTGTGGAGGATAGGCTCCGGATGCGCAGGCTCAGCGGCCATGGCCCACGGGTCCAGCCGCTCCGCGGCATGTGGGATCCTCCCAGACCAGGGCGCGAACCCGGTTCCCCTGCATCGGCAGGCGGACGCGCAACCACTGCGCCACCAGGGAAGCCCCTCTGTCTTTATGATTTTGGCTGCTCTAAGTATCTCATATAAGTGGAATCAAACAGTGTATGTCTTTTTGTGACTGGCTTATTTTACTTATCATAATGTCCTTAAGGTTCATCTGTGTTGTAGCATATGTCAGAATTTCCTTCCTTTTTAAGGCTGAATAATATTCCATTGTATGTATACACCACATTTTACTTATCCTTTCATCCACTGATGGACATTTGAGCTGCTTCTATGTTTTAGCGATTGTGACTAATGCTGTTTTGAACATGGGTGTACAAGTATCTCTTCCAGACCCTGCTTTCAATTCTTTGGGGTATTTTATTTTAAATAGTTTTTATTTACTTATTTATTTATTTGTTTGTACCAGGTCTTAGTTGTGGCTGGCAGTCTCCCCAGCTGCGACAGACAGGCTCCTCAGTTGCAGCTCGCAGCCTCCTTAGTTGCGGCACGCAAACTCCCAGCCGTGGCATGCATGCAGGATTCAGCTTGCCGAGCAGGGATCGAACCCGGACCCCCCGCATTGGGAGCGCGGAGTCCCAACCACTGTGCCATCAGGGAAGTCCCTTTCTGGGTATTTTAAAAGACCCAAATCAAACTTGTAGAGATTAATACCACAACATCTAAAGTGAAAAATACTCTGGATAGGACTAACAACAGTCTAGATACAGCCAATAAAAAGGTTAGTGAACTTAAAGATATAGCAATAGAAAGTATCCAAAACGAGACAGATTTAAGAGAAAAAGACTTAAAAATAATTACAAAGCATCAGTGAGCTTGGAACAACTTCAAGCTACCTTAGGAATAAAGTATAAATGGAATCCCCAAAGGAAGCAAGGGGACAGCACAGGTGTGGAGTAATGGATTCTATTTATGACCACAGTAAGCCGTCTGGGTTTAGGATCAGGTGTGGGGTGAGGATGGGGGTTTGAGCTGAAAGAACTCCAGGTGGGATTGAGGAATCCACAAACTGCTCCTAAATTTTTACCCAGCTACCCCTGGGCTCTCAGTAATCTCCATGGCCACCACTACACCCTGCCTCCCCTTCTGAAATGCTGGCCAAATCCCTAGCCTCATTCTTCTTAGCACAAGTTGGCTAAGGGCACAGAGTTACACAGACCTGAGTTTAAATTCCAGCTTTGTCATTCACTAGCTGTGTGGTCTTTGACAAGTGTCTTAACCTCTTTGAGCCTCTGTTTCCTCCTCCATAAAATGGAGATACTAATATATATCTCATGAGGATAAACCCAGATCACATATGTGAACATTCCTGGCATGTATTGGATGTTCAATAAATGATAGTCCTCTCCCTCTGAACTTCTGTTTCCTCATTTGTAAAAAAGAGGGAGGTGGATAAAATTTTAGGGCTTCTCAACTCTTCTATTTAAGAACACCCATAGGCATCTCTCTAGATTGGTTTAAAAGTTTGGTTCATCTGTACAGTAGAGTACTAGTACAGCTGTGAAAGAAAGAAAGAAGAAAGAAAGAAAGAAAGAAAGAAAGGAAGGAAGGAAGAAAGGAAG
>NC_041216.1:16374987-16383487 GCF_002837175.3 Physeter macrocephalus
TTCTGTCTTTATGATTTTTTTTTTTTTTTTTTTTTTTGTGGTATGCGGGCCTCCCTCTGCTGCGGCCTCTCCCGTTGTGGAGGATAGGCTCCGGATGCGCAGGCTCAGCGGCCATGGCCCACGGGTCCAGCCGCTCCGCGGCATGTGGGATCCTCCCAGACCAGGGCGCGAACCCGGTTCCCCTGCATCGGCAGGCGGACGCGCAACCGCTGCGCCACCAGGGAAGCCCCTCTGTCTTTATGATTTTGGCTGCTCTAAGTATCTCATATAAGTGGAATCAAACAGTGTATGTCTTTTTGTGACTGGCTTATTTTACTTATCATAATGTCCTTAAGGTTCATCTGTGTTGTAGCATATGTCAGAATTTCCTTCCTTTTTAAGGCTGAATAATATTCCATTGTATGTATACACCACATTTTACTTATCCTTTCATCCACTGATGGACATTTGAGCTGCTTCTATGTTTTAGCAATTGTGACTAATGCTGTTTTGAACATGGGTGTACAAGTATCTCTTCCAGACCCTGCTTTCAATTCTTTGGGGTATTTTATTTTAAATAGTTTTTATTTACTTATTTATTTATTTGTTTGTACCAGGTCTTAGTTGTGGCTGGCAGTCTCCCCAGCTGCGACAGACAGGCTCCTCAGTTGCAGCTCGCAGCCTCCTTAGTTGCGGCACGCAAACTCCCAGCCGTGGCATGCATGCAGGATTCAGCTTGCCGAGCAGGGATCGAACCCGGACCCCCCGCATTGGGAGCGCGGAGTCCCAACCACTGTGCCATCAGGGAAGTCCCTTTCTGGGTATTTTAAAAGACCCAAATCAAACTTGTAGAGATTAATACCACAACATCTAAAGTGAAAAATACTCTGGATAGGACTAACAACAGTCTAGATACAGCCAATAAAAAGGTTAGTGAACTTAAAGATATAGCAATAGAAAGTATCCAAAACGAGACAGATTTAAGAGAAAAAGACTTAAAAATAATTACAAAGCATCAGTGAGCTTGGAACAACTTCAAGCTACCTTAGGAATAAAGTATAAATGGAATCCCCAAAGGAAGCAAGGGGACAGCACAGGTGTGGAGTAATGGATTCTATTTATGACCACAGTAAGCCGTCTGGGTTTAGGATCAGGTGTGGGGTGAGGATGGGGGTTTGAGCTGAAAGAACTCCAGGTGGGATTGAGGAATCCACAAACTGCTCCTAAATTTTTACCCAGCTACCCCTGGGCTCTCAGTAATCTCCATGGCCACCACTACACCCTGCCTCCCCTTCTGAAATGCTGGCCAAATCCCTAGCCTCATTCTTCTTAGCACAAGTTGGCTAAGGGCACAGAGTTACACAGACCTGAGTTTAAATTCCAGCTTTGTCATTCACTAGCTGTGTGGTCTTTGACAAGTGTCTTAACCTCTTTGAGCCTCTGTTTCCTCCTCCATAAAATGGAGATACTAATATATATCTCATGAGGATAAACCCAGATCACATATGTGAACATTCCTGGCATGTATTGGATGTTCAATACATGATAGTCCTCTCCCTCTGAACTTCTGTTTCCTCATTTGTAAAAAAGAGGGAGGTGGATAAAATTTTAGGGCTTCTCAACTCTTCTATTTAAGAACACCCATAGGCATCTCTCTAGATTGGTTTAAAAGTTTGGTTCATCTGTACAGTAGAGTACTATTACAGCTGTGAAAGAAAGAAAGAAAGAAAGAAAGGAAGAAAGGAAGGAAGGAAGGAAGAAAAAGAAAGAGAAGAAGAAAGAAAGAAAGGAAGGAAATGCTTTTCAAGATTAATTAAGTAAAAAAGTAAGGTCAGGAACTGACCTTAGAATCCATGTAAAAATGGGGGGAAGAACCATACATATATGCACCATTTCAGTTTTTTCCCCTTGCACTCAGGCCACTTCACAGTTTACAAGTTTGTGGGGATTTCCCTGGTGGTCCAGTGGTTGAGAGTCCTCCTTCCAATACAGGGGACACGGGTTCGATCCATGGTCAGGGAACTAAGGTCAGGGAACTTTGTTGCTGCAGGGCAACTAAGCCTGTGTGCCACAACTACTGAGCCCTCGTGCCACGACAAGAGAGAAGCCCGTGCGCCACGACGAAAGATCCCACATGCTGCAACTAAAACCCAATGCAGCCATAAATAAATAAATATTTAAGGGAAAAAAAAAGGGTTTGTGACCCCTGCTCTGAAGAAGCCCCATATCCACCCATGACCCAGGGCCATGTTCCCCAGGGTAGGGATTTGAGGCTTTCAGGACTAGAAGCACTTTCAATGCCTTTGGTCTGATATTCTGGGATTCTCTCGGTCCAACAGCAGCAGAAATGCCAGAAGCTGGCATAATCTGTGGGGGAACAGGAAGTCCTGCCTGGGGGTGGGGTGTGGGGGGGGAATGCATGTCCATCTCAGGCCGGGTTTGCAAAAGGGAGAGAGAATACTACTAGCTCTCTGTCTGACAAGCTGATTTTGGTGGTCCTAGGGAATGGGGACAGAATCCCTGGTGCAGTGGGAATTGGTTTAAAAGTTTGGTTCATCTGTACAGTAGAGTACTAGTACAGCTGTGAAAGAAAGAAAGAAGAAAGAAAGAAAGAAAGAAAGAAAGGAAGGAAGGAAGAAAGGAAGAAAGGAAGGAAGGAAGGAAGAAAAAGAAAGAGAAGAAGAAAGAAAGAAAGGAAGGAAATGCTTTTCAAAATTAATTAAGTAAAAATGTAAGGTCAGGAACTGACCTTAGAATCCATGTAAAAATGGGGGGAAGAACCATACATATATGCACCATTTCAGTTTTTTCCCCTTGCACTCAGGCCACTTCACAGTTTACAAGTTTGTGGGGATTTCCCTGGTGGTCCAGTGGTTGAGAGTCCTCCTTCCAATACAGGGGACACGGGTTCGATCCATGGTCAGGGAACTAAGGTCAGGGAACTTTGTTGCTGCAGGGCAACTAAGCCTGTGTGCCACAACTACTGAGCCCTCGTGCCACGACAAGAGAGAAGCCCGTGCGCCACGACGAAAGATCCCACATGCTGCAACTAAAACCCAATGCAGCCATAAATAAATAAATAAATAAATATTTAAGGAAAAAAAAAAGGGTTTGTGACCCCTGCTCTGAAGAAGCCCCATATCCACCCATGACCCAGGGCCATGTTCCCCAGGGTAGGGATTTGAGGCTTTCAGGACTAGAAGCACTTTCAATGCCTTTGGTCTGATATTCTGGGATTCTCTCGGTCCAACAGCAGCAGAAATGCCAGAAGCTGGCATAATCTGTGGGGGAACAGGAAGTTCTGCCTGGGGGTGGGGTGTGGGGGGGGAATGCATGTCCATCTCAGGCCGGGTTTGCAAAAGGGAGAGAGAATACTACTAGCTCTCTGTCTGACAAGCTGATTTTGGTGGTCCCAGGGAATGGGGACAGAATCCCTGGTGCAGTGGGAAAAACTGGTATCCCTGGCCCCCTGAACTAGGTCCTTCCCCTCAGGGGTTAAGAACCCCACAGCCGGGCTTCCCTGGTGGCGCAGTGGTTGAGAGTCCGCCTGCCGATGCAGGGGACGTGGGTTCATGCCCCGGTCCGGGAAGATCCCACATGCCGCGGAGCGGCTGGGCCCGTGAGCCATGGCCGCTGAGCCTGCGCGTCCGGAGCCTGTGCTCCGCAACGGGAGAGGCCACAGCAGTGAGAGGCCCGCGTGCCGCAAAAAAAAAAAAAAAAAGAACCCCACAGCCAAGGGAGACAAGATCCCCCATATGGTTGCTATGGTGTTTGGGATGCCAAATAAACCTCTGTACCTGGAGGAAGAGGCAAGACAGGAAATACCCTTTAATGACTTGTGCCAGGAGTCAGCTTCCCGCGGCTGCCCTCTCGCCCTTGGGCCTGGTCACCATGAGCTGGGGCGCAGAGGTGGGACTTGCTTGTGCTGACTCTCTAACTCCTAGCTGGAGTTTGGCACAGAATGTACGCTCACTACTTGTTCAGTGAGTGACTTACTGAGTGCCTGAAGTCATTCTCGACTTCTTCCTCTCCATCGTCATTCAATCCCTCATTCCTGTCAGTTCTTCCCTGAATGTCCCGGACTGACCTTGCTATTTATTGCATGGGCAGCAGTCTGGGTAGTGGTTAAGAGCACGGGCTCTGAAGTTGAGTTCTCTGGACTTGAATCTTGGCTCCTCCACCTAACTAAGCTGCAAGGAGGCCTCAGGAAAGTCTTCTTCTCTCCAAGCCTCCAGGCTTTTGCTAATATGTTTCCCTTTGCCAGGAATGCCCTCTCCTACCACTCCCTGACTGGTGCATGGAAACCATTCTCATCCTCCGAGGTCCAGCCCACTGGTCAGTCTTTCGGAAGGCTGCCCTGAGTCCCTGGGCAGAAAGCATCTCTCTCCTGCTCTAAAAGCTGTTGTTCAGACTCTCTAAACTAGCAGTTGTGATATGGTAATAACCTATGTCACATTCATCAGTGTATTCACTCATTTTTTAAAGCAAGTATTATTAAACACCTACTATGTGCCAGGCACTGTTCTACGCACTGGGGAATGAGAGCAACAAAAGCTCTGCCCCCAGGGGCTGGCATTCTGCTTCCTCCATGGCCTGAGAGGCAGCCGTGTTGCAGTACTGCTGGGCTGCCCCCCGCAGGATGCAAGCCCTGTGCTTTCCCAGCCTCATGAGAGAAGAGCCTGGAGTCAGCGACAGAGATATCAATGGTTTAATGGATGGGGATGTGGGTCTTACATGCCTGAAGCAAGGTTCTGGAGCGCCACCCCACTATGTGAGGTAGACGTGGCAGCAATCTTTGCTATGGGAGGGGTGGGGAGGTTACCAGTTATAGAGGGAGTTGAGATCAGGTTGGCTCATCAGTTACCAGGGAAACCAGCAGAGGGGCACACCCCTTTAACAAACCATCATAGTGGAGATAGTTCTGATCTAAATATTAGAACAATCACTAGCCGGGATGGGGGGCAAGTACATAGGAAATTACTGATGAGGCTCTATGATTAAGAGGGCACGTCAGGCATGTGAACAGGGTGTAGGTGAAGCAGAGACTGGTGGATCAAGGCATGTACAGAGAGCAAGAGAACAGCCATCTTGGGTGGCCTGATCATACAAGTACAAAACAGCTGGTCTTGGAGTCAGGAGGGCTGGGTTCTATTGGTCCTGGTCTTCTGTAGCTGTGAGATCCTGGGCACATTTGCTACCCTCTCGGAGCCTCAGCATTTTTACCTCTAAAATGGGCTTCATGATACTGATTTCAGTTGGATGTTGTAAGGATTAGTTGTATGAATATGAAGTGCCTAGATGGTGCTGGCACACAGTAGGTCCTCAGTGAAAGACTGACCAGAACGGGACAAGAGCTTGCTGAGCACCAACCCTGTGCCAGGCCCAGGCCGGTGGTGCAATGGCTACCCAGATGCTGGCCCAGCCCCCAGGAAGCTTCTGGGTCGAAACCTACACCAAGGACCCTCTAAGAGGTTTGGGAGGCACTACTGATATTCTCTAGGGATTGGAGGTAGGCAGGGATGCTGAACGTCTTCAATGCATGGATTTTCCCGCCTAATAGAGAGAGCGTTGCCCAATAAAATGCCCCATCTTTGAGAAACACTCGCTAGAACCATCCAAGGCAGAGGTTGCAAACTCAGTGCCTCCCGGGACCAGGCAGGTGAAATGCATCATTTGTCTTCCTGCAGACAGTTTGTTTAAAATTAAACATATAGAAATGGGCTCTCGTTCACGAAGATGCTTCCATTTTTCTTGAAACATCCATCTCTCATTGGCTTTTGTTTTCTTACGTTTGATAGAAATTGGGGCATAGAGAAATATTTACTTTCCTGTGAAGACAACCTCGAGAACGGGGTGAAAGGATAAAAAGTCACAAGACCACATACAGGATCTACTCCAGGCGTCACACCTGGTTCTTTAAAGTGTTTCAAATGTCTCAAGATTGTAATCTGGGCCAAACCCAGACCTTCTGAGTGTTGAATTTAGCCCAGGGGTCCCAGTTTTTGTCCTCTATTTGGGTTTTCTACTTCTGACCTTTTATTTCCCATCAGAGCCCAGCCTTCACCCAGGTGGGAAAGATGGACATGGCAGGGAGGGGAAGGGAGGGAAAGGAAAGGCCTCATCTGGGGGTAATATCCATCAGGTTCACCAAGAAGACGGAAAGAGCAAGGTCAAGGTCATGGAGAGAAAGAACAAGATGCAGTACTGAGGTGACGGACTCACAGCCATGACCAGCACGGAGGGGCCTAGAATTCCTGGGGGGCAAACCCGTTCAGGGTGATCCTGTCCAGAGTGAGCCGCTCTCCTCTCCCCTGCCTTTCAGTCCCCCTCCCCCATCCTTCTCCCTGCCCTCCCCCCTTTTCCATCTGCCTTTCCGGTTCTCCCTCCCACCTTCCCTCTTCCGCAGGGGTTCATGGGAAGAACTGGACCCAGGCTCAGATGGTGCCACAGCTGAGGGACCTTGGGCACACCACCTGACCTCTCTGTGCCTCAGCTTGCTCCCTGAGACAGTGCGGAGTGTCACAGTTCCTCCCTCGCTGAGAACTTGACCCTGAGCCATGGTGCCAGGAGACCTGAGTTCTGGTTCCAGCTCTGTCTCTGACTGGCTGGGGGGCCTCGGACAAACCACATACCTCTGGGCTTCATTCCTTCTTTATTAAAAAAAAATTTTTTTAATGTGGGCAGAAGTTAGACTAGGTAATATAGAATTCTCTTTCAAGCTCTGACCTTCTGAGGTCAATTCTGTGAGCTCTGAATTCAATTTCTAGTCACTTCCACCCAGTCTCTGGGAGAACTCAAGCTCCTAGCTGGCCCAGTCTTTCCCTGCCTATAAAAAGCAGTTCTGATGAACTCATTTGCCCTCCAGCAGTGAATGACTGTGTTATTTCTCAAGAGACAACGTCTGACTGGGATCTGGGATTTGAGTCAGAACCTGGTTTGGGGGTTTAGGGTCAGTTAGTGAATCTCTGTATGCAGTTGAGACTTTAACTGGGAGAAGCAGTTGTTGGTGGCCATGGTGGCAGAGAAAGCCAGTCTTGAGGGAGAGAGAGACAGAAACAGAAAGAGGAACACAGCAGACCTACAGGGAGGAGCAGAGAGAAGAATCCCCATTTCAAGCTCTTGAAATCTGAGACACCCCTGAGTCTTTGTAATGGATTCTCCCCACTTTTTTCTTTTCTATTAAACTCCAGTTAATTTCTGTTCCTTGTCACCAAAGGTTTCTAACCCACATGGGTTAAAACACAGAGGTTTGGTTTATTATATTTCTGAAAAGCTGAGTTTGTTTCTAGTAGAAAAAAAGAGAAAGCTAAACAAGGATGGACACGCCCCCCCCACAACAAGAACAAACTGAAAGGAAAACAACCGTCAGTTATTAATTTGACAGATGTTTCTTGAGCACCTACACTGTGCCAAGCATTGTGTCCAGTGCCTCATACACACACATTACTTTAATGTGTGGGTAATGCTTTTCTCATTTCAGAGGGCACTGAGGCACAGAGAGGTTAAGGGACTCCTGCAATGACACACAGCTGGTGAGCAGCAGAGACAGTGTGAGTCAGGGCTTGGTAAGATGACAAGAAGCTGGGTCTTACCTGTGTCAGCACAGCTCAAAAGTGAAGAGATCTCCTGGGTGGGGACCCATTTGGCCCAGAGAGTGTAGCAAGCCCGAAAGATCACACCCCGTCATGACTCAGTTATTCTGGCTACAAAAGAACACAGCAATCTTTCCAGCTTGAAGCAGGGAGGGATAGATTGGAGAGGAAAATCTTCCAAAATACGAAACACTTGGAATCCCTCAGTGTCTCTCATTTTCCATCTTCTCAAGATTTCTCCTGTAAAAAGACTTACTGGGTTCAGTAAAAATGATTCCTCTCCTAGATCCCTGGAGGAGGTTAGAGGGGGTAGGAGAGGAAGATGCAGTACCCAAATCAGGTCAGAAACAAGAGTTTACTTTGCAGTTGCATCATCTTTTTGTTGGCTGCACCGCACAATTGCAGGATCTTAGTGCCCCGACCAGGGATGGAACCCGGGCCTGTGACTAAAATTGCTGAGTCCTAACCACTGGACCACCAGGGAATTCCCTGCGTCATCTTAATATAAAAATTTCTTTGAAATCAATAAAAAGAGGCCCTGTCAATAGGCAATAAACCAAGAAAGAATAGTCAACATTTCTAAGAATCAAAGAAATGCAAATTAAAGCAACATACTATTTTTTACCTTCTGGGTTTTCAAGCGTTAGAAAAAGTATAAAGACCATCGCTGGGGAAAGACGTGGGGAGATGGGTACTCTCATACTTGCTTGGTGGGAATTTCAATTGACGGAAACATTCTGCAGGGCATTTGGGGAATATGACTCTAAAGCCTTAAAATGGGGCTTCCCTGGTGGCGCAGTGGTTGCGCGTCCGCCTGCCGATGCAGGGGAACCGGGTTCGCACCCTGGTCTGGGAGGATCCCACGTGCCGCGGAGCGGCTGGGCCCGTGAGCCATGGCCGCTGGGCCTGTGCGTCCGGAGCCTGTGCTC
>NC_041216.1:16383636-16442837 GCF_002837175.3 Physeter macrocephalus
CGGTGCTCTGCAACGGGAGAGGCCACAGCAGAGGAAGGCCCGCATACCACAAAAAAAAAAAAAAAAAAAAAAAAAATGTGTATCCTTTTGACTCAGTAATTCAATTCTAGGTATTTATTGAAATGAAATATAATCACAGGGGTATTCTTTCTAGAATTATTTACAATAGTGGGAGGGTCTCTGGGGTGGGCTGAGGCTGCCAGGGTGCTCAGGGCACCCATGGGGTTTGGGGTAGCTGCTATTTATCCACCGGAGGAGAAATATCTCCATAGTTCTCCAACTGGTTCTGCCATATTGCCCATCTGTAATGCCAGTTTTAAAAACCAATTTATTTTTAAGGTTTGCCTCTGCTTCTCGTAAAGTTGGACCTGGGGGCCGGGGCTTTGGTTCTTGCTCTTCTGCTTGAGCACAGGTCCTGGGGCATGACTGTGCCATTGCTCTGATGGGAAAAGGAATGTGTGTTTGTGTATTCCTGTGTTTTAAGCATTTCTCGATTTTAATTTTCAATATGGCAAATACTGAAAAGAAATAACCCACATAAACAAAATGCCTGTAGGGTCCTTAATAATGCTCCTGAGACCAAGGAGTTTGAGAATCACTAATCCAAACAGATGGATGTCAGGGCCACTTTCAAGATATTAAAGGTGGGGGTGCACGTATTGCCCGGTGTCACCAGCTAATGAGGAACAAAGCCTGCATTCGCATCTAGGCTCGTCTGACCTCTGAATCCTCTCTTTCCCACTATTCACCCAGCAGATCAATGTAATGACTTGTGTTTCGGTGTTTCCTGGTGGGGACCCAGGTGCCTTCCCCGCAACATCCTAGCTCCTGGCCCAGGACCCAGCCCTAATTGGGAGAGAAATGAATGTTTGTTGACTGAATAAATGAACGACCCATTCCAAGCATATCTAATTGAAATTCTCCCTGGGAGTGAAAGGTTAACCAAACTCTCTCCCTACACCCTCAGCCCTGCTTCTCTGGCCCCGTTCTTTGGCCTCAAACTTCCTGTAGTAGCCACCCAGGGTTAAAAGGCCCTGGGACCAGCAGATGCTTCAGACAGAAGGCTGAACAGAATAAGTCCCAGTACTCAGGGAGATCCTGAACTAGCAAGTAAGAGAGGCCCCAAATATGTAGTGACATGAGTGACAAACCTTACTGACAAGAGAGGGAGCGTGGAAAGTCTGTAGGGGCAGGGAGGAAGGGTCCCCACCTGGCGGTTCATGGGTGGGGGAGGTCAGGGATGCCTCATTTCTAAGTTGGACTGAAAGTAGAGCAGCGTTTGGCCAGATGAAGAGGTGGAGGAGACTGTTTCAAGCGGAGGAAGAGCATGTTGGAAGACCCAGAGGAGAGAGAGCTTGTGGACCCCCAGAGACAGGGAAGAAGATGGTCTGGAGAGGTGGGTCCCGACCACACAGGGCCACAAAGACCATGACCAGAGCTGAGGCAGAGGGGAGCTGTATTAGCTCGGACTGCCGTAACAAAATACCGCAGACTCAGTAACTTAAACAATAGAAATGTATTTTCTTACAGCTCTGGAGGCCAGAGGTCCAAGATCAAGGTGGCAGCAGATTCGATTTCTGGTGAGACTCTCTTCTTGGCTTGCAGACGGCCGCCTTCTCCCTGGGGTCTCACATGGCCTTTTCTCTCGTGCTGGGGACAGGGTGGAGGCAAGCTCTCTGGTGTCTCTTCTTATAAGGACACCAATCCTATTGGATCGGGGAACCCATCCTTATGATCTCATTTAATCATAGTTACCTCCTAAAGTTCCTATTTGCAAATAAGTCACATTGGGGGTTAGAGCTTTAACATGTGAATTTGCGGCTGCGGGGGACACAATTCAGTTCATAGCAGATGCCATTGAAGATTTTAGGCAGGGAGGTGCTAGGGTGAGACTAGCCTTCGGGGAGCTTTCTGTGGCTTTCCTTCGGGGAGGATGGGCCAGAGCAGGCGAGACTGGAAGCTATTTGAACGGATGCTCTTGTCCAGAGGTGAGAAGTGCTGCCTGGATCAGAGGAATGGCATTTAGGATGGAGAAGGGGCAGCTGTTTGGTGAACTTGAATCTACAGGACTTGAAGTGGGGGTGAGGGAGGGGGAGAAGCCAAGGATGACAGTCAGGTTTCCAGCCTGGGTGATAGGTGGCTGCAGGGCCAGCTTTACGGGCATGCGACCCGCACAGCCCCATACTCAGAAGGGCCCAGTGCTGGTTTAATGCCCTGCTGCCGCAGTCCTGAAGTTATTAATACTTTTTAAACAGGGGCCTTGCATTTTTATTTTGCACTGGGCCCTGGCAATTAGGTAGCCAGTCTGTGTGGGTGGGAATTTGTGTACCAAGATGGGGAGTCTGGAGAAGGAGGAGTTTGGGGAAGAAGATGCAGAGTTCAGAGTGAGCCCTTTCTCCTACCAATGTTCAGAAGCTTTCCAGTCTTTTCTGCAGGAATCTTTTCCTTGGGCAGCAGGAAAAGGGGGACAGTATCCTCTGGGGGGCTTTCTCCTGTAGAGACCTTTCTCCTGAGGGGTTGCCTGGCCAGGGGGAAGCCCCTCTTTTCAACCTCCTCCTTTGAGGTCTTGTCCGTGTCCTCCAAAGGCATCCTCTGGGCTCTCCCTTCCTTCTCACGAGGCACCTCTTCTCCCCACGGATCACTGGATGGGAGCAGTGAGGGAGCTGGCCTTGTAGTCCCAGGAGGACGCCCGTCCACGCTGTGACCTCTCTCTTGAGTTGATTGGATGACACCAGTTTATCTCTGCCAAGCAACCTCTCCTAATCCACACCCCACCGCTACTAGCAGTTGACGGCCAGGGCTTTAGAGCCTCTGAGTGTGCAAATCAGGTGCTGAATTTATTCCCTTCAGGACTTTGGAAAGCCTCAGTTGCCTTATCTGTAGGGTGACCACATACTTTATTGACTTCTGAGAATGAAAGGGGAGAGTGAGAATGAAATACTCACTATGCTGGGACAATACATGTAAACTGGCATTGTCCCATGTAAAGGGGAAATATGGTCCCTCTACTTATATGTAAAATGAGATTTCGTGGAAGCAGACACAGAAACCAGGGAGCACAAAGTAAGTGTGCAATGAACAGCACCTATTATCATTTCTACCCTCTGCATTCATTCTCAACTCGTGTTCAGATCTCATTTGCTCATCAGTCAATTACTGACCACCCACCGCGTGTCAGTCGTGCAGTGCTGGTGCCCCTGATGTGAAGATGTACTGCTTATTCATCTGTTCAGCCAGTATTTCGTGAGCAGCTCATATATGCTAGGCCCTGGGCTGGGTTCTGGGCATCCAAATATGAGTGATACCCCTTGCCCTCCTGGGGCTTGCAGTCTTGTAAGGTGTAGTGGGTTGAATAGTGTGTCCCCCAAAATTCATGTCCACCTGGAACCTCAGAATATGACCTTATTTGGGTCTTTGCAGATGTAATTAAGATAAGGATGGGGTGAGATCAGACTGGATTAGGGAGGGCCCTAAAGCCAATGAGAATGTCCTTGTAAAAGACAAAACAGGACTCAGAAAGACACAGAGGAAAAGGCCTTGTGGAGGCAGCAGAGACTGGAGGGCAGTCACCCTTCCCAGGGTCACCAAGGATTTTGCTGGCAGCCACCAGACGCCAGGAGAAAATCGTGGAATGGGGTCTCCCACAGAATCTTTAGAAGGAACCAACTCTGCAAACACCTTGAATTTGGACTTCTGGCCTCCAGAACTACAAGAGAAGAAATTTCTGGTGTTTTAAAGCACCAAGTTTGTGGTGCTTTGTTATGACAGCAGCCCTAAGAAAATAATACATAGGGGATACAGATGCTTTCTATGTGGATACATAATTACCCAGTAATAGCTACCTGTGGGAGAGGGGGTGACTGGGAGGTGTGAGAAGGGGGCTTCTGGGGGAGCTGGTCATATTTGTTTCTTTCAGCGCGACATGCAGGATCCTAGTTACCCGATCAGGGATTAAACCCATGCCCCCTTCAGTGGAAGCGTGGAGTTTTAACCACTAGATTGCAAGGGAAGTCCCTCATTTTTGTTTCTTGACCTGGGCTCAGGTTATGCTGGTGTGTTCATTTTAAAAATTTCTTTTTTTGGCCACGCTGCACAGCTTGTGGGATCTTAGCTCCTGGACCAGGGATTGAACCCAAGCCCAGGCAGTGAAAGCGCCGAGTCCTAACCACTGGACCGCCAAGGAGTTCCCTATGCTGGTGTGTTCATTTTGTGACAATGAATTGAACCGTACACTTAGGATTTGTGTGCATTGGTGTGTGTTTATTATGCTTTAAGAAAAGGTTAAAAAGATAAGTTGCACAGATCGATACATTCCTATGGATTATAGTAAATGCTTTGAAAAAAAACTCCAGGGTTATTGGAGACACTGGGTTTCTTCCCATGTTCCCTGGTTTTGCATGCTCCTGGAGGTTTAAAACTAAACTGTGAACTTTGCCTTTAAGTTTGGGGGAGGAAAATTCTGTGTAAATAATTCAACTTCGGGGCTTCCCTGGTGGCGCAGTGGTTAAGAATCCTCCTGCCAATGCCGGGGACATGGGTTCGAGCCCTGGTCCGGAAAGACCCTACACGCCGCAGAGCAACTAAGCCCATGCGCCGTAACTACTGAGCCTGCTCTCTAGAGCCCGCGAGCCACAACTACTGAGCCCGAGTGCCACAACTACTGAGGCCTGCACACCTAGAGCCTGTGCTCTGCAACAAGAGAAGCCACCGCGGTGAGAAGCCTGTGCACCCCAACGAAGAGTAGCCCCCGCTTGCAGCAACTAGAGAAAGCCCGCGCGCAGCAACGAAGACCCAATGCAGCCCAAAATAAATAAATAAAATAAATTTATTAAAAAAAGTAATAATTCAACTTCATTTATTCAACATGTGCTCTCTGATCTGTTAAATTCCTCCCTCACTTCTGGGAGTCCATCTGAAAAAAGGAGATTTGCTTGTTGCTTTTTTTTTTTTTAAGTAAATGTTTTACATATATTCATAATAATTGTAACAATAACAGCAACTCACATTTACTGAGCACTTTGTTTCAGACACCTAACAGATATCATCTCATTTCACTCTCACTACAGTCCTATGAGGAAGTTTTTATTGTATTCCAATTTACAGAAAAGAAAGTAGAGGCTCAGAGAAGTAAAGGAACTTGCCCAAGTCCACACAGCTGCCTTTTACAACATTGCCCTATAATGCTGCCATTAGCTGTAGAGTGAAAAACCCTGATTCCTGGAAACATCCACACACCATCCCCCTCCTCTTTATGCTCCAGTTTGACTAAATGATTGCTGCTCTGAGCCTACCATGGTGTTTCATGCCGCCTTTGCACATGCTCTTCTCTCTATCTGAAGTGTTCTTTCCACTTCTTTGCCTGGCAAACTCTTATTCATCCTTCAAGACCCTGCTCAGGTTACAAACATTCATTCTCTTTGAGCCAATCATTCTGCTTTCAGTAAATCGGTCCAAAGGTATATCCTTCCCTCCTCTGTGCCTTGTAGAAGCACTATCATTGAACCCACCACTTGCTAGTGTGGGTATTTGTGTAAGTGTCTGTCTCCAACCCAACAGGGAGCTCTCTGTGGCCTCCTTTTCTATCCCAGCATGGGGCCTGGCACCAGTGAGCGATCAGAAAATGCTGAGCTGAACCAACTGCAGCGAGGCTAAGATGTTTATCACCCCTAATGACACAGCAATGTGAAAAATGCTCCTGACCAGACAATACAAGTATGTGGCAAAGTGGTTAGGGACACCCGCTCTGGAGACAGACTGTCTGGGTTCAAGCCCCTGCTCCACTCCTTACTAGCTGTGTGCCCTGCTGTGCCTAAGACTCCTTGTCTTTATTACAAAACAGGCACAACCTTGTATGAGGATTACATGATTAATGCAGGTAAAGTGCTAAGAATGTACCTGGCACATAGGAAGTGCTCGATAAAGATGAGGTATTAATGTTCGTGAGGGGCAGACTGTGAGATGATGACTCCTCACTGTTTAATATTGGTAGTGGTGTCACCTACCGAACTATGCTCCAGAAAATATGTCATCCTCACAGCAAACTCTGAAACAGTGGCTATTATTATCCCCCTTTCCAGATGAGGAGGCTGAGGCTCACGTGCCTCTTACAGATGAACAGTGGCACCTGTCTGACTCCGCCGCTTTCTCCCCACTGTCACTATCCCTAAGTCCTACTTCCAGATCAGGCGTGGGAGTGGGGGCTGGGGGGGAGTTTTCTATTTCCGTTACCACTGTTCCCAGGGAGGCTGCAGGTAACAGCCTCAAAGGCAGTACCTGGCCGGGTGCTGGTGGGGTGGCCTGGCCCGCTGCCCCGGGATGGGCTGCTTAGCCTCCTCAGTTTCCCCAGGAGGGGTTGGGCAAAGAGGGGACCAGCCATCTGGGTTGGGGGCTGGGGAGGAAGGGGGACACACCGCTTGCCTTCTCCAGGCTTTCTCACCCAGTTGCCTTTCAGGGAAGCCAGCCCAGCACAGAGGTGCTGTCTCAGGGCCCCCGGATGCAGCCCCCACTGTGCAACTCCGGGAGAGGTCATCGCAGAGGGGACTACAGGTGGCCTGGTGACCCCCCTGCCACCACCCTGTGCGAGTCCTTCCTGGGTCCCTTCCCCTCACACCCTCACAACAAACCTGGCCTCCCCAGCCGGTGCCCAGACTCATGGGCCTCATTCATTCATTCATTCACTCATTTGTTCAATAAGTGTTTACCTAATGCCAGGACCACATGTGAGGTTTTGTGTTAAGTGCTGAGGATACAGCAGGAATCAAGACAGTTATCTGGACCTTCACAGGCTGGCAAATAGGGTGGAAAGATGGATATTAAGCAGACCCAAGGGAAGCTGGTTTGATATAACTCCAGTTAACCCACGGGAAGATTAGCCGTCGCTCTCCATTCTCTCAGTAAAACTCAGAGCCTGGAGCTCAGGAGACACTGAGTATTCAAGGCCAGTGGGTCTCTCTGCAATCTGCCCCACATGTCTATTTTTTTATCTAGAGTTTTTTGGTACCTGCCCACTGCCAATCCCCACTGGGTCAAAGGCAAATTTGCACTTGCTGAGTAAATACAAAGAGTTAACCACTAACACACAGGATGAGTGCTTGGCAGGAGAAGCATTACATGTGTGTAACATGGGGATCTGACCCTGTTTTAGCGATGTGGGAGGGCTTCTCAGAGGAGGTGGCTTTTAAGCTGAGTTGGGAAGGGTGACTAGGAGTCGGCCCAGGGATGTGGGGGACAAGAAGCCTTTCAGGCCCCTCACCAATCCCAGCTTGCTCAGCCACAGTCAGACAACTCATGCCCCAGGGCTGTCACCAAGGTGTGAAAACAGACTCTCAGACACTCTCCCTCCCTGCCACATATACATTCATACGCACAACGGCAAGATCCCCCAGCAGCTTTGCTCCCAGCTCCTAGCCTGACGTCTGGGTAGCCCATCTGCTTTCCATCAATCCCTTTCTCCTGGAGTCACATTTCCTGTTTTCAGATTCCAGCTAAAATACTCACTTGCGTGTAACCTTGGGCCCAATCCCGAAACTGCTCCTCAGCTGTAAATGAAGGTAATAATCCTTCCTGCCTCTCAGGGTCATTGAGAGGGTTAAGGGTGATATCCCCGAAAAGCACCTACCTCGTACAGGTCCCTTATTAGTGGTAGCTCAGCCTAGGGTCCTTGCTGTCCTCACCGCTCACCTTGGCCTTGCTCTGGCCCCCTGCCTCTGCCTCTCCTCCTAACTCACTGCTCCCCGACCACCACTTGTTCTGAGCTTCCCGTCTTTTTCTCCCTTTCCTACTTCCTGAAGCTGAGACCCAGAATACCTGAGGGGCTGGGGAAGGAGAAAGGGCAGCCATTTCCCAAAGAGAAATGCCGCCTGGCTTAGATTCCCAAGCAGGGAGGGGGAGGGACTTCTGCCCAGACAGAGAACCTAGAAAACCCCATGCAGATCCTGAGGTAGCCTCTGCAAGGCATAATCCCGAAGAGACAAAGCTGGGTTGGTCAGGTCACTACCTGACCTGTTTTCCATCTGTGAACCAGAAAGAGAGGGGATTGACCTAGATGCCCCTAGATGCCCTCAGGGGACATGTTGGGGGCTAAGTCCACACTGGGGGCAGGTGGAATACGGAGTGCATCTCACTGACATGCATTTGAATCCTGGGTCTTCCTTTACTTCTCTGAGTCCTCTTGGAGAAGTCACTTCTCCTCTCTGAGCTCTGGTCTCCTTGATTGGTAAACTGAAGCCAGACAACAATCCCTGCCCACTAGCCCCCCAGGGCTGTTGGGAGGAAACCGCGTTGAGAAGAGGGGCAGAAAAAGAGAATTGTGTTAGGAATGAGCTCTTTCCCCTTGCGGCCTAGCTCCACATCTTAGCCAGCAGATGGAACCATCGTAGCGCCAGTGTCTCGGCCCCGCCTCCCTACAGTGGGCTCCCAGGTCCCATCTGCACTGCTTGTCTCTGCTCGGATGGGGATGTTTGCTGTATGCGACAAAACTTGGTCTAGAATGTTCATTAGGAGCCAAACTTTGGAGCTGACAGAGCCATACTGGACTGATTCTACTCCTTTAATAAAGGCACTGTGACTTTGGGTAAGTGGCTTAACTTCTCTGAACCTCAGTTTCCCCATCTGTAAGATGAGGATGGCATCTTTCCTTCTGGGGTTGTCTGGAGGATTGATTCCATCTAGGATGAAAGGCTCGTGTTGCAGCACCTGCAGGGGGTCAGTGCTCAGTGATGTGACTAGTACAGCTGGCTTCAGAGAGAGGCACCAACTCCTGTTCCCTCCCAAGCTACCCGAATTCAGCCACACCTTGTTACCCATGTCCAGTCACGTCACCAGGCTTTCACTCCTGCCCTCTGTGGGGAATGTTCTCTCCATCTGTGTTTCGTGACTTCCTAGAAAATTCAAGACTCAGTTTTTTCCTAATTGCATGTTTAAACCTTATTGAGCTATAATTTATACGTTATAAATTTACTCATTTTAAGTGTACAGTTCAATAATTTTCAGGAAGTTTTTTTTTCCCAAAAAACTTTGATTTTGTTATTAAATCTTGTAGTACAAACCTGAAAAGTAAACAAAATACTGGCAATAAGCAACATGAAGTCTTCCCTTCGGGGTGGGTGTGCAGGGCAGCAGTCAAGATTTGATTTTTAGAATCGTGTATCTCAAATTCGACCTCTCTCCCGAGTCCTGGACCCTCTCTCCAGAGTCCCCTGGACATTGTCATATGGCTACCCCCGGCCCCTCTAACGCAGAGCACCCCCAACCAAACTTGTTATTGCCTCCCCTTCCCTTCCTCTCTTCCAGTGTTTCCCACTTCCCTTCTTGGCTTCTCCAGGCCAGCAATCCCCTCTTTTTTCTCTGTGCTCTCTATGCATTGCTCAGGACCTGGCACTTAGTAGGTGCTCAATAAAAGTCTGCTCTCTGCATGAATAAAATAATCAGCAGCATCCAGTTACTCAAGTTTGATTGCTCTCCCCTCACATCCCACCTGCCAGCCACCCTGTTGAATGGAACCTGGAACTGTCTGGCTGGGGTCCACCCCTGTCCGAGCCCTGCAGCTGCAGCCTTGCCCTCCCACCCTCCCCTTCACTGTTGCAGTGGTCTCTCCCCTGCCTGTCTCCCCACCCGCTCCGGCTTTTCTCCGCCTGTCTGGTCCTACAGTGACTTCTCAAAAAAGCACATCTGATCTCATCACCCTCACCCTAAGAACGTGCTACCTAGTCTGCTACAATAAAGTCCAGATCCCCCAGCCGCACACATGCAACACTTCAGGGTTTGGTCCCAGCCCATCTCTCCAGCCTCGGCCTCATGCCTCTCGCTTCTCCAACTCTTCCAGCTCTAGTCACCCCAAACTACATGAGCAGTTTGACCCCATGGCCCAAAGACAGGTCTGGAGTCAGCCTGGTTGGAGTTCATGCCCCAGTGGCAGAGCCTCTTTCAGCCTCAGTGTCCTCATCTGTAAAATGGGAATGATAATAGCACCGACCTTGTAGGGTTGTTGTGGGGATTAAATGAGGTGGTGAAGGTAAAGCATTTGGAATAGGGCCCGGCCAAACGGCCAGTACTCGATTAATGTTAGTTTCATTTCACCCCCAGATCCCCAAGCACACACAAGTTTTGCTCCATGGGTTCGTCTGCGGAGACTGTCTTTCCCCTGTCTCTCCACCAGGGGTGCTGCAACCCATTCCACAGGCCAGGGAGACCCGCTCCACCTGGGAGGCCTGCCCCAGGCCCCTCAAGTCCACTTGAATCAGAACTTTTTTTTTTTTTGTGGTACGCGGACCTCTCACTGTTGTGGCCTCTCCCGTTGCGGAGCGCAGGCTCCGGACGCTCAGGCTCAGCGACCATGGCTCACGGGCCCAGCCACTCCGTGGCATGTGGGATCTTTCCGGACCGGGGCACGAACCCGTGTCCCCTGCATCGGCAGGCGGACTCTCAACCACTGTGCCACCAGGGAAGCCCTAATCAGAACTTTCTTGCTCACAGAGCTTCTCACACTAGGATCCCTCTTGCCACCTCCCCCAGGGCGAACCCAACCCCAAGTTACTAACCCCCCATACAGCTCTCCCATCTCTCCCCTGGTCCACATCCCCAGTGCCACCTCCCTTACACCAGCCACCCTTGTGCCCACCCTGCCCCTTCAGTGTTCTTCCCCGAATGGACGGCTACCCTCACTGCCCTCCCCTCAAACCCTTCAGTGGCTCCCAAGCGTGGTCCACCAGACCCTGTGGGCTCTGCTCTGTCCCCAGCCATGTAATATAGCCCATCTCTTCTGCCCACCGGGTTCCAGCCACACTGGCCTCAGGAAGGCTCTTCCCCCTCCCACCTCGAGCCTTTGCACATACTGTTTCTTCCACCTGGACCCTCTTTCCGCACCCCTTCACCTCCTGTTAAACTCCTTCAGATCCTCAGAGACAGCTCTGACCCTCCCGCCACCACTAAATCAAGATCCCCCACAATATGCCTTCAGAGCACTCCTCTTAACCCTTATCGCAGTTTGTAATTATATATTTGGGTGGCTATTTGATGAATATCTGCCTCCCTCGCTTCCTTTGAAAGCTTCCTGAGAGCGGAGGCTGCCTTGTTCCAGTGCGTCCTCAGTGGCATGGTATATACCAGTGGAACGGCTGAATGGAGTTTGTCTGTCTCCTCGTGTCTCCTCTGCCCTCTTGTCAGGTTTCCAAGGGAAGGGCCATAATCCAGGTCCGTATTTCCAGACAGAACCCCTACCCCACCTTGGCTTGGAACACCATAGGGGAATCAGTAAATATCCCATGGATGAACGGTTACATCTTTTTCTGGTCTTCCTAAGGTTTATATTTTAACTATGCTTAAAGAAACTATGGTGTGTTGTGATCAAATATTAACAATAATAATATCTACGGTGGGCATTGAACTGGCTGTCACTGCCCACTTATTCCCCAGGAGAGAATGTTCTTTGACCATGAACATCTCTGCAGGCCTTTGCAATTCACTTTCCCAGCCCTGATCAACCCCGTGGGATCAGCAGGGCAGTGTCACTATTCTCCCACTTTTACACAAGAAAAAAATGGAGTTTTAGGAAGATGAAATGGCCTGCCCAGAGGAGGCTGAGCTGGGGCCTGAATTCAGGCCTTCTGTGTCCATGCCCTGTGACTCTCCACTCCATGCCTCCCAAGCCTGACTTTAATCTCCATGTGGGCAGATTCCGCATGCCATGGCCCCTCTATACCTGGGTCCTAGTGCAGGGCCTGGGCAGCAGGGGGAAGGTGTGCAATGGCTGTTGAATGAATGCATGAGCGAATGAATTCCTCCTTAGGTGCAGAGGC
Source organism: Physeter macrocephalus (assembly GCF_002837175.3). NCBI lineage: Eukaryota > Metazoa > Chordata > Mammalia > Artiodactyla > Physeteridae > Physeter > Physeter macrocephalus. The sequence goes on from NC_041216.1 coordinate 16,395,432, forward strand.
CCGATCTCAGGACACCCTTCCCCACTTCCAGGAGCCACTCAGAGATGCTTTCTGTCATCAGGGCTCCATATCAGAGCCCAGAGGTGGGGAAGAAAAAGGGCCCAGGCAAGAGGAAGAAGAGTCACGTACAGAAGCAGCTCCTGAGCACAGCACTTTACAGTCTGCAAAGCCCTCACACTCACTGCCTCTTGCTGAGATCTCAAGGAAGCTCTGCAAGCAGCATGGCAGAGCAAATGAACAAACAAAAGAAACAAGAAAGAAAAGCTCTTTTTCCTTTTTGCAAAGCCCATGCGTGTTCTTTGTAAACACTTCAGAACTGTGCTGCCCGATGCAACAGACACTACACGTGGTCATTTAGATTTAAATTAATTACAATTAAATAAAATTTAAAATTCAATTCTTCAGTCTCACTAGCCACATTTCAAGTAGTCAGTAGCTACATGTGGCTAGCGGCTACCATATTGGACAGTGCAAATATAAAACATTTCCATCACCGCAGAAAGTTCTATCGGACAAAACTGACTTATGACATACAAATAAGCAAAAGGAAGGGGGAAAAAGCAACCTGTAATTCCATTTCCCAAAGAAAACTACTGCTAACATTTTGGAGTGGATATTTCCAGTTTTCTCTATGGGTGGGCATTACATATATATCGTTTTTTTTGAAAATGAATTAATACGGTACAGACTATTTTATGGCCTGTTTTTTTGCTTATCAAAGTACTATAAATATCTTTTCTATTACACCTTTTTAAGCAGTAACACAGTATTTATATGACTCCCATGATTTATTTACCCAATTCTCTATTTTCAAATAGTGGTATTGTCTTCCGTTTTCTTTTTAAACTATCAGGGCAGCTATTATTATTATTTTTTTTAATAAAGTTTTTTTGTATGACAAGAGCTATTATTATTAATTTTTTAGTACTTTCTTTTTTCTTTTTAAGATTTTATTTATTTATTTATTTATTTTATTGGCTGCGTTGGGTCTTCCGTTGCTGTGCTCTGGCTTTCTCTAGTTGCAGTGAGCGGGGGCTACTCTTCGTCGCAGTGCGAGGGCTTTTCAATGCAGTGGCTTCTCTAGTTGTGGGGCACAGGCTCTAGGCACGCAGGCTTCAGTAGTTGTGGCACACGGGCTTCAGTAGTTGTGGCACACGGGCTTAGTTGCTCCGCGGCACGTGGGATCTTCCCAGACCAGGGCTCGAACCCGTGTCCCCTGCATTGGCAGGCGGATTCTTAACCACTGCGCCACCAGGGACGCCCAAGAGCTATTATTGATTGATTGATTGGCCGCACCAAGCGGCTTGCAGGATCTTAGTTCCCCGACCTGGGATTGAACTCAGGCCACGTCAGTGAAAGCGCTGAGTCCTAACCACTGGACCACCAAGGAACTCCCAAACTATCTTTTATTTTGAAATCACTTCATTATTTTTGTAAAAGTAGTAGATGCTCATTACAGAAAATTCAATGAAATACATAAACTACAAAGAAGAAAAAAAAATCTCCCCAAATCATTCTACTCCAAAATAACCACATTTTCTTTCAACTTTTTCTTGTAAGATTTTTTCAAACATGCAGAAAGTTTGAGAAAGTAACACAATAAACACCCACACACCCACCACCTCAATTCGATAACTGAAACCGCCCCATTTAAACATGTGGGAGCTGTCTTTCTAAACATCCTCCTGGGACTAAACACATACAGATATGTGTATATAAGAATAACATACATGTTGTTTTGCAATCTGTTTTTAAACAATTTTTTACTTTTAATAATATATTGCAGGCTTCCCTGGTGGCGCAGTGGTTGAGAATCTGCCTGCCAACGCAGGGGACACGGGTTCGAGCTCTGGTCTGGGAGGATCCCACATACCGCGGAGCAACTAGGCCGGTGAGCCACAACTACTGGGCCTGCGCGTCTGGAGCCTGTGCTCCGCAACAAGAGAGGCCGCGATAGTGAGAGGCCCGCGCACCGCGATGAAGAGTGGCCCCCGCTTGCCACAACTAGAGAAAGCCCTCGCACAGAAACGAAGACCCAACACAGCAAAAATTAATTAATTAATTAATAAAAAACTCCTACCCCCAACATCTTAAAAAAATAATAATAATATATTGCAAATATCGTCTCAAGTTTCACGAAATATTCCTCCACAGCCTCATGTTTATGGCCGCTTAGTATCCATTGTATGGATCTATCATAATTTTCATAACCAACCCCTATGGTTTGGACATTGGTGTTTCCAACTTTTCACTATAATGTAAAAAAACAGTTCAGTGAACTTCCCTGTGTCTTTTTGTCTTTGGGTGATAATCTCCTGAGGGTAAATTCCTAGACTGGAGAGTCAGGAGCAAACAGGACCTGCCTTCCACAAGGTCCTGCCGATTTACATTTCCACCTGTGATGTTACCCACATCCTCACCAATATTTTTACTCTTAGGGCAATTGTGTGTTTACATTATATCATTTTCGTCTCTGCCTCTCTCTCCAGAGATGATCTTATTTTGAGCTCTCCTTTTTGTTTTGTTTGTTTTTTGTGGGCTGTTTTTTTTTTCCCCACTCCGCACCTTGCGGGATCTTTTACTTCCCCGACCAGGGATGGAACCCGGACCCACAGCAGTGAAAGCACCAAGTCTTAACCACTGGACCACCAGGGAATTCCTGGACTGCTCCTTTTTGAATTTCAGACCCTGGTACAATAGTCAGCACGTGACAGATGCTCAACAAATTCATGTTGAATATATGGTTTCTGCATCTAACTGAAGGAACCTAGGGAGGGCCATGACACAGAACACGGTGGAAATTCATCTTACTGGAAGTTGGGTTTTTAAGTTGGCACATAAATAAAATACCCCACAAAATGTTTGTTGAATGAGCAAATGCTTGAAAATCCTTTAGGAAGATGCCAAGTGGATACTAAAAAATAGCTTCTGAGTTATTCACACACTTTCATTCATTTAACATATATTTATTCAGCAGCCACTAGGAGCCAGGCACTGTTCTGGATAATACAGCAGAGGATGAAACAAAGTCTTTGCTTTTGTGGAGCTGACATTCTAGGGGTCAGACATACGATAAACAAATAAACAAGAAAATGCTTAGTATGTCCGTTCAATAATGATGAGTGCTGTGAAGAAAAATCAAGCAGGAGAGGGGGCTTGAAAGTGGCAGAGGTGAGGGGAGGAGGACAGGGAGCTATTTTATGTAAGGTGGCCAGGGAAGGCCTCTTTACTGATGAGCAGAAGTGAGCCCTGTGGATGGCTAAATGGGCCAGAGGGACAGGAACAGCAAGTGCAAAGGCCCTGAGGTGCAGTTGTGCTTGGCTGCTCAAAGAACAAGCAGGGATGCCAGGGTAGCTGAAGTGAGGGAGCAGAAAGCCAGAGGAGGTAAGGTGAAGAGGTGTGCACAGCTCAAGTAGGACCTTCTAGGTCTCGGTAAGGTGTTAAGATTTTCTTCAAGTGAGAAGGGAGCCACTGGAGTGAAGTGATTTGACTCATGTTTTAAAGATGATGCTGACTATGATATGGAAAATGGAACATGGGGGGAGGGGCAAGGAAGGAAGCAGAGCCGCACTGGGAGGCTTTTACACAAAACCAGGCAGGAAAAAACAGTGCCTTGGACACAGGTAGTAGCTGTGGAGAGGGTCAGATTCTGGACATCTTTTTTTTTTTCCTTTGGCCATGCCATGTGGCTTTCAGCATCTTAGTTCCCCGACCAGGGATTAAACCTCGGCCCTGGCAGTGAAAGCACCTAGTCCTAACCACTGGACCACCAGGGAATTCCCTCTGGACATCTTTTGAAGGTAGGGCCGGGGTATTTGTGGTGAGTCAGATGTAGGTGTGAGAGAGAAGAGTCAAGGATGACCCTCAATGGGGCCTGAGCAACGGGAAGGATGGAGTTGCTACTTGCTGAGACGAGAAGACCAACAGAGGATCAGGTTTGAGGGTAAAAGTGAAGAGTTCCGCCGTGGACATATGGAATTTGGGTTTCTTGCTGAATATCGGAGTAGAGATGTATGATTCTGGAGTTGAGTGGGAAGGTCTGGGCTGGAGAAACAAATCTATAGTCATCAGTATTTAAGAATGTATTTAAAGTCTCAGGAAGGATGAGGGCACCTGGAGAGTGAGCCAGAGGAGAGGAGAGGTCCAAGGGCTGGGTTCCAGGGAACTCCAGCATGTGGATGTCGGGAAGATGAGGGAGAAGGACACTGGAAAGGAATCCTCTGAGTTGGGAGGGGAACCAAGAGAGTGAGATCCAGAAAGATCCAGGAAGGATGTGTACAAGGAGGAGGGCTCGATCACCTGGTCAGATGCTGCTGAGGGGACACTGAAAACTGACCATTGCATTGGGCAGCAGGAGGCCATTGGTAACCTTGACAAGAGCAGTTTTCATGGGGTGGTGGGGGTGAAAGCCCAACTAGAGTGAGTTCAAGAGAGAAAAGGAAAAGAGCAATACAGAGTGTCAATCTGGAAAACTCTTGGAGAAGTTTTACCGTAAAGGGAAGCAAAAAAAAGCATGTGTGTGTTTGCATGTGCGTATGTGTGCTTAAGACCGGGAGAACTGCAGCATAGTTGTGTGTTGATGGGAATAACCAGTAGAAGGGGAGGAAACCCAACGCTGCAGGAGAAACAGGAGGAATTGCTGGATGTGTCCCGGAGTCAGCAAGAGGGACAGTGCAGAGCCCAAGTGGAGGGTGTAGTCTCAGAAGTACACTCGAGGCATCCGTGCAACGGGGCAGAGGCAGAGAAAGGACACAGAGGACAGCAGGTGAGCAGAGAGTGAGGTGGGAGTCTGGGGAAGCCTCCTTCTGATTGCTTCTGTTTTTCCAGTGAAACAGGAAAGAGGGTCATCCATCAGCTGACGGCGAATATGGAGGGTTCATTCTTCTGTGTTGTTACAGATAGCTGTGGCTTCCGCAGACCACCAGATGAAAAGGTTGGCGTATATTTAGTGCCACACTGTATAAAAACCCTTTGAATGCCAGGATCACCCTGGGCATGGTGAGAGCTCACACTTTGCTGGATGTGGGGCAACTAGGACCAACTGGAGGACCAGGGCAGGTCACACTAGGTCATGTCCCCATGAAGGTGTGAGCGCTCATGGGATAGGATGGGAGTGTGACTCCGTAGCCGTGATTCCTGCACATTGCACTCTCTCCTTCTGCGTGTGTGTTTAAATGTTAAGTTAAAGGCGCTGTGGTGAGGACTCCGGCATAATGGCACAGCTGGAATCTCAGGCCTCCTGACTCCAGGCCAGTCTTCTCTCCGCCAAGCTGCTCCATCTCTCATCACATCAGTAGGGAACAGCAAAATTGCAGGGAGGAGAGTAACCAGGCCGAAAGGAGGACGAGAGGGTCTAAATCAGGGAATCCCGGGACATCAGGGCAGGGTGGGTCCCCACAGACTGTCTGGCCCAGCACCCTTATTTTACAGCACCTTGATTTTATCTTATTTCTCAGCTCAGGTTGGAGAGGTTCAGTGACTCACCGCAGATTATGCAGCAGGATCCCCACCACCCCGTCACCCCTCTTATCATCACCATTGCCATCAGCACCATTACCATCTTCATGGCAGCTAGCCTGCATCAATCAACCCCTGTGGCCAAGCTGCATCTCACATCATCCTCACAGCCTCTCTGAGGTGACCACTCTCATCGTTTCCATTTCACAGGTGGGGAAACATCACAGAGCAGGTAAGGAGCAAGCTGGGAGACCTTCCTCTCAACCACCCTAAAAATCTTGACCGGAGATCCCACATGGGGCCCAATAGCCCTCAGATACAAGGCAGAAGGGGGCTCCCCTTGAAACCTGAAAGCAGTAAATTTAAGACCAATAAAGGGAAGTTTTGCTTTGCACAGAGGGGGTAGTGGCTAAAAATACTAGTGGCTACAAGAAGTATTTAGATGAATTCATAGATAGTTGATCTTCACACAGCAGTCAGAGTCATCTTTTAAAAACGTAAACAACACTTTACTGTCCAAAACTTCCCACTGCACTTGTAGTAAAATTTAGACTCTTCTTGCTGGTGGCTTCCCCACCCTCCTCTCCTGCCCCTCACCCCCTTGCTCACTTGGCTCCAACCATGCTGCTCTCTTGGCAGTCTTTAGGACATGCCCTGCTCTTCCTGTCTTGGAGACTTTGCATGTACCCTTCCATCTGCTGGGCTACTCTCCTCTCTGCTCTTTGCCTGGGTGGCTCTTTCTCACCCTCCACACTTCAGCCTAAATGTCATCTCTTTCAGGGGGCTTTCCCTGCATGACCACACAGCTGAGTCAGTGCCTGGTCACTCTGTCTTGTCACCCGTGCTTTTTGTTCCTTGCCCTTACTATAAGCCATAATAATTAATTGATGATTGATTAATTAATTAGCTTGCTTTGTGTCTGTCTCCTTCTGCTGGACAGTGAGCTCCATGAGGTCAGTGTCCTTGAATGTCTTTCCATCCCCATGTCCCCAGAACAATTACCCCGCCAGCTTAGTGCCTAGCATGTGCTAATTATTTATTCAGCACTGACTGTGCTGGATATAGTCCTAAACCCTTTTGTATGAATTTACCCATTCAGTCCCCACACATCAACCCCGTAAAAGAGGTACTGTTAGTATCATCCTCATTTTATAGTTAAGGAAACTAAGGTACAGATTGGTTAGAAATTTACCCAAGGTTATAGCTAGTGAGTGGTAGAGAAGAGATTACAATTCAGGCAGGTGGGCTCCAGAGTCTATACTCTTAACCACGACTCTCTCCTCCTTCTCCAATATTTATTGAGAAGGTCATCAGTAGACAGTTGAAGAGTGAATGAATGAATGAATGAATGAGAGGCAAAGGGATTGGTACAGAGGGTCCTGGAATCAGATGGGTGTGGGATTGGGACCCAGCTCTGTTGTCTCTGAACTTGGGTCTCAGATTCTAACTCTATTAAAGAACAAAACCAGGGGCTTCCCTGGTGGCGCAGTGGTTAAGAACCTGCCTGCCAATTCAGGGGACACGGGTTCGAGCCCTGGGCTGGGAAGATCCCACATGCTGCAGAGCAACTAAACCCGTGCGCCACAACTACTGAGCCCACGTGCCACAACTACTGAAGCCCGTGCGCCTAGAGCCCGTGCTCCACAACAAGAGAAGCCACCACAATGAGAAGCCTGTGCACCACAACAAAGACTAGCCCCTGCTCGCCTCAACTAGAGAAAGCCTGTGTGCAGCAAGGAAGACCCAACGCAGCCAAAAATAAATAAATAAATAAATAAATAAATAAATTTTTAAAAAGAATGAAAAAAGGAACAAAACCAAGAAACCTCCCTGAGAATGCCTCAAAGCAATAAGAAAAAAAAACTAAACAACCTAATAGAAAAGTGGGTAAAAGGCTTGAACATGCAGTTCACTGAAAAAGAAACCAGGATGGAAAATAAACAAATGAAAAGATGCTACATCTTATTAGGGAAATGCAAATGATGACTGACATACTGGGCACCGTGAAGATGTCTGGTGTTGGTTGGCGTTGGCGAGGACCTGTTAGTAAGTGTTGGTGAAGACGTGGAGCAACTGGAACTCTCATCCACTGTGGCAGCAGGAGGGGAGAGTGTTCATGGGTATAAGCACTTTGGAAAACAACTTGGCACCACTTGTAAAGTTAAACATGGACGTACCTGGATGACCCACAATTTCAATCTCAGATATGTAGCTTAGAGAAACTCCCACATGTGTGCACCAAGAGACAGGTATAAGAATGATCACGGCAGCCCTAGTAGTTATAGCAAAAAACTAGGAACAACCTACATGGTCATTGACTGGAGAATGGATAAAGAAGCTGAGGTCTAATTTAGACGATGGAGTACAAGACTGCTGAGAAAATGAATGAATGTCAGCTAAAATGCAAAATCATGTATGTATTTTAGAAACCTAGTGATGTGTGAAAAAAATCAAGCCAAAGAGGAATATCTATGCATCATATTATTTATATAAAAGTCAAAAAGCAAACAAAACAATATGCTGTGTAGGATCCATTCCCATAGGATGACAGTATTTTTTTTTCCAAAGCAAGTGAATGATGATAACAAAATTCAGGATTGTGCTGAACTCTGGAGAAAGGCAAGGAAGAGAATTGGGGAAGCACGTAGCTGGCTTCAACGGTGCTGGTAAAGTTCTAGTGCCCAAGTTGGGGCAGTAGGTTCATAGTTGTTTCTCTTCATAAACCAGACGTTCATCACACATTTTTTTGGTATTCACCAAATATTACATAATAAAGGCTTTTTAACTTCTGCAGTTTTCAGGGCTGTTGTAAGAATCAAATCGGAGTGTGGATAGAGTGGTTTCATTCATTCAACAAGCATCCACCATATACCAGTCATCCTCTTAGAAGACACAAAAAATGAGAACATGACTCAGTTGGGAGGAAGTAGCTCAAGATCAGAGAAGTGAAGAGCACCAGCTTTGGTGCTAGGGAGACTTGGGTGCAAATCCCAACTTTGCTATTTACTAGCTGTATGACCTTGGGTAACATACCCAGCCTCCCTCCTCCTCAATTTTCTCATCAGTGTCAGGAAGAACAGTCATGGGATGCTATAAGGCTTAGATAAAGCTTTAAAGATAACTGGCTCGCCATGATAAAAGCATTTAGTAAGAGCTCAGTCAATGTTGCTGTTTGTGCAACATGCTGAGGAGGTGGGGTGGAGAGGAGGGTGTCAGTCTGCCCACGTGAGCGCTGAATGGGAGGAGAAGGAGTTTGGACTGAACACTTAAGGCTCAGAAGAATCAGTGAAGTTCTGAGGCAAGGCAGGGACAAGATTTGTGTCTCAAAAAGATCCCCCTGTCTAAAGTGAGGGGTAAGACCTGAGCCAGGAAGCCTGTTTAAGAGGCTGTTAAAATAATCCAGGTGAGAGATTATAGAGTCCTGAACTAGGGGGTGTGGAGTGCACAGGGACAGGAGGGCTGGAAAGAAAGGGATGGATTCTAGAGCTATTGGGGAGATAAAATTGATTGGACTGAAGACTGTATTTGGGGGCAAAGGAGCAGAAATCACATGGAACAATATCTAGGTGTGATGCCCTGAGACAGGGAACCGAGAAGGAGAAGCAGGTTGGAGGGGAGACCAGGAGGGAATGAGTTCAGAGTTGGTTTAGTTGAGTTGGGGCGCTTGGGAGTCACTAAGTGGAGATGTCTAGGAGGTGCTGTATTCACACATTGGGAGCTCAGGGCAGAGGTCAGCTTGGAGAAGGTAACTAGGAGTGAGTGATGTTGTCTATCTAGAAAGGTAATGGAGGGTGTGCAGTAGGCTGAGGTGCCCACATTCCCAGTGGCAGGAGGAGGAGGAGCTGGGGAGGCTGCCAAGGAGCTGCTAGGGAGGGAGGAGGAAAATAGGACTGTGAGGTCTCCTTGAAGCTGAGGGAGGTTCTCACCTTGAAGGAGGAGGGGGTGGCCCGGCCCAGAGTCACAGATAGACTGAGAAGAGGCCACCGGATCCGGCCATAACGAGTTGTCAATGCTCTGGGCATTGACAACGTGCCTCCTGGGCAGGCACGTTTTGTCTCATTGTGGGGACTGAACTTGGAGAAGCTTTTCTCAACGTTCCCAGAGTGAATTATGGCCCCTTTAATGCTCCCCCTACAGCTCCTGTCCATCCTTCGGTCTTACTCATCGTATTTGTTCAATGTCTATTACTGGTTGGTTGTAAACCCAGGAGCAAACCACCAGGAATTGTGTCAAACATGATTTTTCGTTTGAGCCTCGTTTCAGTTTCAAGAAATCTGTATTATTTTCATCCCCATTTAGCAAACTGAGGCTCATCTGAAGGCCCTGAAAGTGGGGTGGACTTATTTGGCTAAGATCGGGGCCAGGTTCCATCCCTAACTTATGGGTGGCAGACAGGAAGATAAACTCATAGCATCTGAACCTCCAATACCTGAACTCGGTGGTTCTCAAACTTTAGCCTGCACGCAAAACACCAGACTGGTGTGCGTTCGCAGATTCTTAGGCCCCGAACTGCAGAGATTCTGATTCAGCAGATGTGAAGCAGTGTCTGGGGACCTATTTTATTAACCAGCACCCCAGGTGATTCCCATGCAGGTGACGGAGGGCCACCCTTGAAGAAACATTAACCCAATGGTATGCTGCACACGTGTCCAATTTCAGGCAGCAGAGTGGTCCTGGACCCCGAAGCTACTGGTGTCTGGCAATCGGTTAGGGCTCTGGGCTGCAGCTGGGAGCGGGCTGGGGCTGGGGGAGGCAGAGGGTGGTAATAAAGAAACAACAGGAAGCTCAGCTTTTATTAGCCCTGGGTAGTCGCAGCTGCAGGTGAGTAATCTGATTTCTGCGGCGTCCTGTTTTCTCTGCTGCCTGGCGGTTCCTCGACACCCACTCACCTGCCACCAGCCACGGGAGAAAGGGCGGGTGGGAGGGAGGATGGGCGTGGGGCTCCGCCTGCTTGCGTCCCTCGCCCGCGCCCACACGGGCACACCCGCTGCGCCGTGCCCACGGGCCACGCACCTGGCGCGCGTGCTGCGGGGCAGCGGGGGGGGAAACACCCACTCGCGACCCTGCCGCCCCCCCGCAACCCCGGTTGTGCCGCCTGACTCCGGGCGCGTTCCCCTGTCAGAAGGCCCGGTGCCATCTCCCAGATCCGCCGCTGACTTCTGAGCCTCAGTTGCCACCTCTGTAAAATGGGAGAATGTCCACCTCCCAGTGTCAGGCTGGTGAGATGGGGAAGAGACGTGAACGTTATAAACTCTAAAGCTCTGTACAATGCCGAGGCGTCAGGAAGAACCAAAGAGAGGCAAATCTAACTGCTCTGGGTCTCAGTGTCCTCATTTGTGAAATAGGAATGATTAACCCTTCTTCACGAGCAGATAATGCTCACGAAGTGCCTAGACCACAGTACACAGTGAGGTCAGCAGCTATCGTGGTTATCATCACTTACTGCCCAATCCAGAGGCAGGCATTCCCTCCTCTCACTCAGGTACTCTGGGCTGCCTTGGTTCTCAGGTCCTATCTGGGAAATGGGGAGGATGGGGGAGGCTCGGATGGGAAAAGTCTGAGGATCTGAGAGAGTCAGGCGCTTGCCCAGGCCTGGGGATTTGTTCCATCCCAAACTCTCTGAATCAAATTTTCCATCTGTAAAATGGGGTTGATAACGTCCTCCCTGACAGTCCATTGAGATGTAAAGACCAAATGAGAAAATAAACCTGGAAACACTTGTAAATTGTGAAGTGCTGTCCACATGCAAAAAAAAAAATTTATAATTTAGGGGCTTCCCTGGTGGCGCAGTGGTTGAGAGTCCGCCTGCTGATGCAGGGGACACGGGTTCGTGCCCCGGTCCGGGAAGATCCCACATGCTGCGGAGCAGCTGGGCCCTTGAGCCATGGCCGCTGGGCCTGCGCTTCCGGAGCCTGTGCTCCGCAAAGGGAGAGGCCGCGACGGTGAGAGGCCCGCGTACCGCAAAAAAAAAAAAATAATAATTATAATTTTGTCCTACAGGGTCAAGGATTGGTCAAGAACCAAACTAGATTTAGCCAGTGAGTTACCGAGGGTCCCCTTGAGAAAGGCCACTGGACTTTACCTTTGCTCAGGGAGCCCACCTTGTCCTGCCACACTGGCACAAAAGTGGGGAGGGAGATCCTACCACCAGGGGGTTCAGGGTCCAGTTAGCCAGAGGTAAAAGTGTTGTGGAAGCACAGAGGAGGGAGGAACGGGTGAGGCAGGGAAGGGGTGACAAGCAGGAGGACTTCCCGGAGGAGTCAGCCTTGAGAGGACTCTTTGAGGGATGGTTCCCATGAGGAGAAGGGGAGGTGTACTCCAGGCAGAGACAAACTCCAGCAGAGAAATCCAGGGATGAGAAAGTGTATAGTGTGTTCAGGGAAAGGGCATGAAATGTGGCTGAAGTGCAGGGCGGGAAGGAGGGAGGAGTTCAGATGAAGGCAAACTGGGCGGGGCTTCCAGTGCCTCCCTAGGGAGCTCAGACTCTGTCCTGAGGTTGATGGGGACGCATGCAGGCTTCGAAGCAGGGGAACCATGTGGTCAGGTGTGGGTTCTAGAAAGATCACTGTGGTAGGTGCAGAGAATGGATAAAGGCAAGAAGAGGGAATAGAAGACAGACTGAAGCTGTTGCTTTGAGTTGAAGGTGGCCCGAACCAAGGCAATGGCAAGGGACAGATGGGCGAGAACTTTCTGAAACAGAACAGCAGTACTTATAGTAAAATGATTTGAGGGAGAGAAGGTAAAGGTGACTGAATTTTCTGTCTCTGGAGCTTGAGGTGGATGGGGACAAATTAACTGTGATGGGGAACCCAGGAAGGGAGCGGGGTGAGGTCACCTTTGAGGTACGGGTCAGACATCCATTTCTTCAAGGGCTGTCTGTGCTAAACCCCCAGATGTGGGAGTAGATAAGACCCAACATCTTCCAGGGAGAGGCTAGAGAGAAGAGAACATTAGTCAGGAATCTTTTCATTATAAGTGAAAGAACTCAATTCAAACTAGGTTAAAAAATTTTTTTTTTAAGGAGAAAGAGAGAGATTAAGAATCTAGTGGCTCTGTTTTCTTGGAGTTTCAAGGGAGTGTCAACTTCAGGCATTGCTGGATCCAGGATTCCTGATAATGTCATTGGATTATCTCCCCACCACCTCCATCCATCGATTCTGTGTGTTTCTGCCTTTCGTTAAGAATGGGCTTTCTTCTCTTTCTCTCCCATGGCATATGGGCCCTCTCCAGTCCCAGGAAAGATACTCACATATCCACATTCCATCAGCTCACACTTCAGAAGGAGAAAGCCTATGGTCCCCACTAGCTGCATTGACAGTCCTTGGGGGGCCTTAACTGACCAGCCTGCATCACATGTCCAAGCCCAACCCGACCATTGTATCAAGGAGAATGGGGCCCGGTGATTGGTCTACTTGCCTTTCCCAGTGGGTAGGAACCTGTTTGGACACCCCACCAGCCCGCAGGTTTGAGGCCAGAACCCTGGGGAACACCAACATTTCCAGGTTGGACATAACATGGGAAGGAAACTGAGGAGTCTGAGAGAGGTTCTGGGAGAAGCAAGGTCTTCAAGGGAGGAGAGAAGTTCTACAAGGAAGCAATGGGCAAAGGCTAATTCTGGAAGGGGTGACAGGCTCCCACGGTTCTGGGCTCCAACAGTCCACCCTCCCCCGGAGTGGAAAAAGGCTGTGGGCCCTGATGGACCAGTACAGATTCTACCACCGCCCCCAGCAGAGCCCATTTCCCTATCTGTGAAATGAGGAAACTAACAGAACACCCACCCCATAGGACGAGTGAGAGGTACAAGCAAGATGGCACTGAGCAATGCTTACCCCAATGCCTGGCACATGCTAAATGCTCAATAATTGGTAGCTACTTATTGGGCTGGTGGAAGAAATAGTTAGTAGTGGCAGTGGTCATAGTACCCAGAAGCCTGCTACCCTGATAGGGTAGAAAGTTAAGCTCATACATTCAGCAGCACTGAGGCCTCATTCATTTACCCATTCAACAGTCCTTAACGGAGCACCTGCGGTATACCAGCCGCCATGCCAAACACAGCAGATGTCAAGGAGGCTAGAACACAGGCGTCTCAGGCAGCATGGGATATGATGTGATGGCGAGTAGCTATCATACGGGGTGATAAGTGCCACAGGGACTGGGCTGTGAGAGCCAGAGAAACGCGGTCCATATGGAGGCACCGGGGCAGCCCCACAGGAAGGCAACATTTGAGGTGGGTCCAAAAGAAAACTGATGAGGACAAAAAAAGCTGACATTCTGTGCACGTCACAACGGGTCAGGTGCTGGGTGTGCTGAGCATTTCCACATATGAGGTGAGGACTTCTGTCCCCATTTCATGGATGAGGCAGTAGGGGCCCAGAAGGGTTAGGTGGCTTGCTCAAAGTCACAGCGTTTTTAAGTGGGGGCACCAAGGCTGGTCTGACCCCACCGGATGAGTTTACCAGGTGGAGAAGAGAGGAGGGGCAGGAGGCCGGGCAGAGAGAAAGAAAACATGGCCCAGTCTCTGGGATGGGGAGAAGGAGCCAGGGTTCCCACACTGGGAAGGCCCTCACCTGAGGGAGGGTGAGGCAGGGACAGTAGGACATGGAAAGATTGGAGCCATGATCTCCAGCAAGCTCTGTGCCTCCTGGAACCTCAGTCTCCTTATCTGTACAATGGGGATGAGCAAGTCTATTATCTCCATCCCCATTTTACAGATGAGGAAACAGAGATTAGATCAAAGCCTTCTGGCTGTGGAGCTCACGGGCAGGGACCACAGCACTGTGGCATTGCTGCTACCAGTGCAGATGAGATGTGAAAGTTCACTGCAAACCCTCCTCTCTGTCTGAAGGGTGGTAGCCACAAACAGCACCCCAAGAGAAGCAGGAGCCTCCATGGGAGCAGCCCTCAGGGCATCCCAGAAAACAGTCCTGTGTCCTATTCAGAAATTCAGTCTCTTAAAGACCTTAGAGAAAATTTCATTCATGCACTGGGGAGAATGCATGCAATTTGTAGATGCAGAAACTGAGCCCAGAAATAGGGGAGCATCTTGTTCAAGGTCACACAGTGAGCTGTGGTAGAGATCCATCCAGAGTGCAGCTCACCTGACACCTGGTTCTGTGCCCTTTCTCCATTCCACACTCCACTCCTTACAAATGACCTCTCACCTTGCCTCCGCGATAGCAATCTCTACTGGTCCTGAACAGTTAATATGGACCAGGCACCTCACCTTTCTTTATCTCTCGTCCTCCAAGCCACCCTGTGGAGTGTTATCCAGGGCAGCCATAAGGTCTAGAAACAGAGGCAAATATACATATACAATATATGGTTCATTGATTGTGTATTAGAAAACATGTCAAATAATGATCAATGCATCGGGACTTCCCAAGTGGCACAGTGGTTAAGAATCCACCTGCCAATGCAGGTGACACGGGTTCGATTCCTAGTCTGGGAAGATCCCACATGCTGCGGAGCAACTAAGCCTGTGCGCCACAACTACGGAGACTGCGCTCTAGAGCCTGCGAGCCACAACTACTGAAGCCCGCGCGCCTAGAGCCCACGCTCCGCAACAAGGGAAGCCACCGCAACGAGAAGCCCACGCACCACAACAAAGAGTAGCCCCCACCTGTCTCAACTAGAGAAAGCCTGCGTGCAGCAGCGAAGACCCAACACAGCCAAAAATAATAATAAATTTTAAAAAATAATCAATGCATCTAGACTTTATAGCCACCCTATAAATTATGCAATCCTTTCTTACAGATAAGAAAACTGGGGTTCAGAGATGTGAGAAGTCTGCCTCAGGGACTCACTGCTAGGAAGTGACAGCGTGGGGATTAGTATCCAAGCATCTCTGACTCCAAAGCCGGAGTCCCCACCCCAAGCTGCTGTTGGATAAGAGATGGAGGGAACTGCAAAGGGAGGTGAGGAGTGATGACGGAAGGCTCTGATCCCCAGCGATGAGGGAGGTAACAGTTATTGTAGTGGCTAAACATTAGGCCCCTGCAGTCAGGCTGCCTGGGTTTGAATCCTTCTCTTCCCTCAGGCAAGTCACTGGTCCTCTCTGAGCCTCAATTTCCTCATCTGTATAATGGGGATGGTAATAATGTGCTCACCTCATTGGTCCATTGGGAGGGTTAGATTAGAAGAGTGTGTGGCACATGGCAAGCACAGTGGAATTGTTGCCTCTTATTTGCTGGCATCTTGTATGGCATTTTGCGGTGACTGCCTTGTCTACCAGCAGTACTGCTTTTATAACAATTGTGGGTTCTGGAGCTGGCCGCCTGGGCTCTGCCACTTGCTAGCAGGGTGGTCTAGAGCTTAGAGGGAGATTTAAGGTGGGGCTCATGAAGTTTAAGCCTCAGGTCTCTCACTTTCATGGCCTTATACCTCATTTTATATTCATAATTTTATATTCTTTTCCTTAAAGGGACCCCACAATATTGTGTAAGCTCTACTGACATCCTGCGAAATGTGGATCTGCCCCTGTGTGTGCAATGCATTTGGTCTCTCCGTGTACCTCAGTTTTCTCATGTCTTTAGTGAGGAAAGTGTTATTGTGCTGATTAAATGAATGAATATGTGTAGAATGCTTTAAAAGCGCCTGGCACATAGGAAATGCCCAATAACTATTGACCTCTTAAGTGAATCTCCAGCTAGTGGATATGCTAAGTGCTAGTAAATGTGCTAAATGCTTAATCCTGGCCATGTTATTTAATGATGTTTAATCTTCACAACAACCCCTCCCATTTTACAGGTGAGAAAACAGAGGCTCAGAGAAAGGAGGTCACAGAGCTTGGAAGCTAAAGGGGTCTGACTCGAGAGCCTTGCCTGGAACTGCTTCCCCACCACCTCCCTGTTTAGGATGGGCCCCAGCCCCCTGGCAGCTGAACCTGGAGGACCCAGGTCCCACCTCAGGCAGGCACTGTCTGCCAGGCTCTGATCACCCGAAGGAGGGTAATAGGCTCCCCTAAGTCCAGCTGGGCCCGGGCCCTGCCACACCTAGTACCATCGTCCCGCCTGCCCCCTAGAGCTTCCTCTTGAGCCCCCCGTCACCAGAAGCACTGGCCCAGGTGGGGCCGAGGCCAACGGGTGACAATGACCGATTTAGAAAGTAAAGTTGCTTCTCAAACAAATAAGAAAGAAGAGGAAAGAAAGAAATGGCCTGCCCGCTTCCTGCCCCACTCTCTCTCCCAGCACCTGGGGCCCAGCTGCAGGGTTTTCACTGCTTGTTTTTTCATCCTGCCTCTCTAGGAGCCTCTTCTTAAAGCCCCAGGTTCCCTGCCCATGGGGGGCGGGATGATTGCGGAGCCAATGGAAGTAAGCACCCTCCATGATTGTCGTATTGTTATTGTCTCGAGTATTGTTTTGGACAACAATACCAATAATCATAACAATTTGGGTTTCCTGCAGTTGGGAGAAGGGGGGATTACCAGCTTACACTTGGGAGCGGCCATCCTGGCTCTGAGATTTCTGAGGTGTGAAGGCCTGGTCAGGTCATTCCTTCTCTCTGGGCCTCAGTTTCCTTGTCTGTAAAGTGGGGATGGGGTTGTGGTGAGGGCTGGATGAGGCAAGCATGAGCACGGAAAGCACAGGCACGCCCTGGTGGGGTGGCAGCTACTATGGGGCAGTCAGTTACTATGAAAGCCAGGATCACGCAGGAACACAATTTTAAGAGCTTCTGCAGGTGGGGTTGCAAAGCTCAGTGGACAGGGAGGTAAAATAATCCTACAGCCCTTGGTATGTTCTAAACAATGTTTTGTGTTTGTTTATTTTATTTTATTTATCTATTTTTGGCTGCGTTGGGTCTTCGTTGCTGCGCGCGGGCTTTCTCAAGTTGTGGCTAGTGGGCTCTAGAGTGCAGGCTCAGTAGTTGTGGCTCACGGGCTTAGTTGCCCCATGGCATGTGGGATCTTCCCCGAGCACGGCTCAAACCCGTGTCCCCTGCATTGGCAGGCGGATTCTTAACCACTCCTCCACCAGGGAAACCCCTAGCCAATGTTTTAAGTGCTTTTACATAGAGTAACATTTCATCCTTAGCACAACCAAATGAAGTAGATACTATGTCGTCCCTATTTTACAGATGAGGAAGCTTAGATCCAGAAAAATGACTTGCTTGAGGTCAACACATCTGGTAGGTGCAGAGCCAGGATGAGCTCAGCCTGTCTGGATCCAGAATCAGTGCTCTGAGCTGCATACACTGTCTTGAGGGCAGGTCTGGCTCTGTAGGATCTGATTAGCTATGTGACCGTGGACAAGTCCTTTGCCTTCTCAGCCTCAGTTCTTGATCTGCAAAGTGAGCAGCCTGTAATACCTGCCTAAGGGAGTGTTGTGGCCAGATTCAGTGACAATGTAGAGAAAGACAATGAATGGATATACCAGGGGCTCAGGAAGCCATGGCTGTCGCTGCCATAATTATTATTAGTTTTAGAGTCACAGGCAAGAGCCAGCCTGGAGGATGCTGAGGACCCTGCCCAGCTCTGAAAATCTAAGTCCTGTGGTTGCAGCTGGGGAGCGACTCCAGGAGGCACCTGGTGAGAGGTGGCTCCACCCGTTGGGTCTAGTGGGGCTAAAAAAATCCCTGAGGCTGCCACCGTGCAATCTGCCAGTCACCTGCCCCAGTTAATGGCAAACTCTTCCACCCTGCTTCCCTGCCCCACCCCTACCTCCCACGAGCTGTGTGGCTCTGGAGAAATCACTAGACCTCTCTGAGACAGGAAAAGGACATGACCTACACGAGAGATAATGTAGACAAAGTGCTTAGCATAGCGCCTGACATGGAGTCATGAAGAGGCAACGAGAACCAAAATTTTGAGGCCGACCTATGTTCCAGTCCTGGCCATTTCCTGCTGTGTGACCTTGGGCAAGTTTCTTAGACTCTCTGAGCCTGGAAAAGGATTAGCACAGCACCCAACACACAGTAGTTGCTTAACTAACGACTGTGGTTGGCTGTGACCATTTCTTGTACTTTATAAGGATGTCCAGAGGCCCTCAAAGATTCTGGGGGCCTAATGTTCTCTCTAGTGCTGGATTTCTCTGTTTGTCCCTCCAGAACTGTCATCTGCCCATCTCCACCTGTTCTGTGCCTGGTAGGTGACCTTTGTGGGTGATATCAATGGCCTCCTTTGCCCTCTGGCTTCTGGTTGGGTGGGGCAGGAGGGCAGAGGCAGGTGGACAGTGAGGACAGCTTATTTATTCCCCCAGCCCCTTCCTGCAGGGTTGCCACAGGCTGTCTGTGTCTCTCACCCAAAGGCTACAGCTCCTGTCAGTGGCCCCATGCATACATCTCTGGCCCTGGGTCCAGGTAATCTCTCCTTCCCCACCCTTCAGGCCAGGGGTGGTAACAGCTCCACCTTGTTGCCAGCCCCTGGATACTGCGCCATCCCTTCTGGTTTCCCTAGATCCTGCCCACGTCTTTGTTAACAGACCCTTGATTAAACGCTCTTCAAATTACTCAAGTTGAGTGCACCATCTGTTTCCTGCCAGGGCCCTGATCATGTGTGACTTGTACCCTGAGGTATTCATCTAGGACTCCAGGTATGGTAGAATAATAAAAATTCACATGGCTGGGCTTCCTTGGTGGCACAGTGGTTGAGAGTCCACCTGCCGATGCAGGGGACGCGGGTTCATGCCCCAGTCCGGGAAGATCCCACGTGCCGCGGAGCGGCTGGGCCCGTGGGCCATGGCCGCCGAGCCTGCGCGTCCGGAGCCTGTGCTCCGCAACGGGAGAGGCCACAACGGTGAGAGGCCTGCGTACCGCAAAAAAAAAAAAAAAAAAAAAAATTCACATGGCTTTCACATACTGGTATTTAAACACTCAATTATTTTTTGCCGAGTATCTGCTGTGTCCCAGGCTCTGTGCAGGGAGCCAGGGGCAAAGATGACCAAGATAGAGTCCCTGACCTCAAGGAGCCCATGGGCTAGTCAGGGAGACGCATACCTTAACAGACAACCACAATATTTGCTAAAAGCCATAATAGAGGCATGGATGAACCCTGCGGCAAGGCAGAAGGGAAGCTGTCATGCTCTGAGAGGCTGGGAAGACTGCACAGAGGAAGGACATTTGAGCAGCGTCTTTTTTTTTTTTTTTTTTAACCATCTTTATTGGAGTACAACTGCTTTACAATGGTGTGTTAGTTTCTGCTTTACAACAAAGTGAATCACTTATACATATACACGTGTTCCCGTATCTCTTCCCTCTTGCGTCTCCCTCCCTCCCACCCTCCCTATCCCACCCCTCTCGGTGGTCACAAAGCACCGAGCTGATCTCCCTGTGCTACGTGGCTGAGCAGCATCTTTCTAAAAAATTTAATAACAGTTTATTTAACCCAACATTTCAAAATATCAGCATATAATATTATCAATTAAAATCGATAGAAAAATTCTAGAGTTTTTTACTTCTTTTTCTAAGTCTTCCAAATCCGATGTGTGTTTTACATTTACGGTGCATCTCAGTTCAGCCTGGCCACGTTTCAGGGCTCAGTAGCCCCGTGTGGCTAGTTTGGAGCAGCATCTCATTCAGTCCTCACAACAGCTCTGGGAGTTAAGAGGTGCTGTTTCTCCCACTTTGCAGACCAGGAAGCAGAGACTCAGAGGAGTATCTTGCCCAGGGTCACAGTTACTCCCTGGTGGGGAAGGGTTTGAACCTGCATCTGTGTATCTCCAAAGCCTGTCTCTTCCGGCTGCCTGTTCTGTCCCTGGACCAACCCCTTCTCCCCAGAGTGAAGCAGCTGACAAGGGCTGAAGTCAAAACTTTAACTGGGGCCTTCCCTGGTGGCGCAGTGGTTGAGAGTCCGCCTGCCGATGCAGGGGACACGGGTTCGTGCCCCGGTCCGGGAAGATCCCACATGCCGCGGAGCGGTTGGGCCCGTGAGCCATGGCCGCTGAGCCTGCGCGTCCGGAGCCTGTGCTCCGCAACGGGAGAGGCCACGACAGTGAGAAAAAAAAAAACTTGAACTGAATTCCTCTGACCCCAAATCCTGCAATGTTTCTACCTCAGCTGATTCCAGGGGACAGATTAGGGGGAAGTAATAACCCTCTAAAATGGGTTCTGACCCCTATTCTTCTAAGTCCTAGAGATGGCATGGGGGT
Source organism: Physeter macrocephalus (assembly GCF_002837175.3). Classification (NCBI taxonomy): domain Eukaryota; kingdom Metazoa; phylum Chordata; class Mammalia; order Artiodactyla; family Physeteridae; genus Physeter; species Physeter macrocephalus. The sequence goes on from NC_041216.1 coordinate 16,415,969, forward strand.
AGGGTGGCAGAAGAGAACTGAGGACTTCTGGTAAGTTGTTAGATTCTCTTTTTGGGGGGAGGGGGTTGTTAAGTGGTGGAAGGCGGGGCTGCAGGGGATGGGGAGGGCCATGGTGGCAACTAGACTAGGCGCACTGGAAAGTGGCTGCAGGTGATCCTGGCATCTTTGCCAACGCCATGGTCAGCACTTCCTTCCGAGCCCAGACACTAGATTATCCAGAAATGCTCACTCCTGGAGCCTAGGGACATAGGTAGAGTTCACAGTGAATTCTTCTTCACCATCATTTTCACACTGATGCTTGGGAAATTATAATGGGATGATAAAGGTAAGATATTGTGATGGGCAGCTTACCCCAGGCTCTCATGGGAAGATTCTCAGACCCACGTTCATGCCTTGGAGGGGAAACCAGAGCCATGGAAGAATGGCTGGAAGCAAGGGGAGTTCCCTGGCATGTCCAGGGTGTGTGTTTGGTGACTCCAGAAATGTTGTGTGATGTTAAGAATAATGATTTAAAAAAAAAAAGAATAATGATCAGTAGCTGAGTATTCCTAACCTATTTATTATTTTTTAAAATAAATTTATTTATTTTATTTATTTTTATTTTTGGCTGCATTGGGTCTTCGTTGTTGCGTGCGGGATTTCTCTAGTTGTGGCGAGCGGGGGCTACTCTTGGTTGCCATGCAAGGGCTTCTCATTGCAGTGGCTTCTCTTGCTGAGGAGCACGAGCTCTAAGTGTGTGGGCTTCAGTAGTTGTGGCTCGCAGGCTCAGTAGTTGTGGCTCACGGGCTCTAGAGCGCAGGCTTCAGTAGTTGTGGCCCATGGGCTTAGTTGCTCCGCGGCATGTGGGATCTTCCCAGACCAGGGCTCAAACTTGTGTCCCCTGCGTTGGCAGGCAGGTTCTTAACCACCGTGCCACCAGGGAAGCCCCTGACCTATTTATTATTCATCAATTATCCATCCACCCAGAGAATCATCCATCCAACCATCCATTCACAGTCCTGTATGCCTATCCATGCATCCATCTCTCAATTCCTTCATTCCTTCACACACCATTCATTCATTCTTCCCCCATCCTGTCACCTACCCGTCTGTCACCGTCAACTCTGCACCCAACCCTGTGCTGAATGCTCGACGTGCAACAGTGAGTAAGACTCAGGCCTGGTGGGCAGACGGCACCTAGTCTAAGCAAGGGAGCAAGTGTGGTGATGGAGCGTTTTAGGAGCTCCAAGGAGGAAATGCCCAACTGTGACCAAGAGTCAGGAAGGCTGCCTGAGGAAGGAACACCCAAGCTGGTCTTGAAAGAGGAACAGGGGCCTGTAAAGCCAGATGAAGGAAGCCTGGCTGATGAGACGGTCAGTGATGCGGGCTGGCCAGTGACACAAAAGAACCTGCGACAGAAGCTGGTGGGAGGAAATGAAGGAGGACTGGCCTTGAGCCAAGGTTTCATCCCAGGCTCTCACAAGTGGCTTAAAAACGGTAACAACACAGAAGTCCATCCCAACCTTACCTGGCCTGGCCTTCTCTTAGCACAGAGTCTGGGATGTAAGACCCAGAAGACCTAGAGAGCAACTAAGTTATTGCCCTTATTGTATCAGAGAAACTGATGTGCCAAAGTCACATAGAGAGTGAGGGGGTCCCCAAGCCCAGGTCTCTAACTCCAGTACATTCTGGGGTTCTTTCCATTAGAGTCTAGACCCCAACTCCCCCACACTCAACAAACTCTGGAGTCTAAACCCTTACTGCCCCTCAGTGCCTGGCACGGTGTTGGGCCCAGAGAAAGGAAGCTTGCCTATTGCCACCGGACTCCTGCCCTGTCCCCACAAATAATCAGATTGGTAGAGCTCCCTCAGGCTCTTTCCATTGCTCCATTTAATTCCCACAACAGTCCCTGGGGACTGGAATTGCTCCTCCTTTTTACAGATGGGGGAAAGGAAGTCTCAGAGAGGGCAAGGGGCTCGCCCAGCGTCACGCAGCGTCAAACACAGCAGAGCCAGCAACCCGACTCCCCGTCCTGTACCTGATCCAGGACACCAAGCGATACCTCACGTGGTCTTGAATGTTCTGGCCCCCGACTGATCCTGTGCCATTGAAGTGAGGGGCTGTGGACAGGTGGATTCAGCATGGACAGAAACCAAACCCAGGTGAGGGGCTGGGATCCTGGAGAGGAAAACTCAGAGATTGTTTTCACCTGTAACCTGCTCGGCTCCACCCAGCAATGGAAAATGTGTGTCAGAGGAAGCTGCCGGCTGGGGACAGGGTAGGTGTGCGTGGGTGACAGCTTGTGGAGGGGCACCTCGGGGGGCAGGATGTGCCGAGGCTGAGGGGCAAGGTCAGGTGTGCAGAGTGGAGTTCGGGCTCTGCCCCCTGCACCTGTGCACTGCCTTTTTCTCTCTGGTTCTCACTTTCTTTCTCATGCTCTCAGAACTAACGGTAAGACTTTCACTTCCAGAAGGATGGGCAGACTGTCCTATGAAAGTTGTCCCGAGCTCTACCTCCCAGATCTCCTTGGCTACTACTAATTCTCTGCTCCATAGTTCATGCAACGAGCATTTATTGAGCACCTGCTGTGTGCTCAGATGCAGGGATGCAGAATAGCTTCTTCCCCAACCTGAGAAGTACACAATTCGGGGGAGACACAAACATGACGAGATAGGCACAAGACCCAGGTGACACAATCCAGCAGGGGCCCAAGGCGGCGGTCAGGGAGGTTTTCTGGAGGATAGCATGCCAAGCATAAGGGAAGTGATATTAACCATCCTTTCATGTGCTTCCTACAAGCCAGATTAAAGGGCTAAGCCTTTAGAGGCTTTTGTACCTTTCCATCCTCAAACAAACCTATGAGATAGGGAGTGCTAGTAGTCCCATTTTATAGGTGAGGAAATTGAGGCACTGAGGTAAGAATTTACGCAAGGTCTCACTGCTAGATGCTAGGAAACGGCAGAGCCAGGATTCAAAACCAGGTGGTCTGTTCTTAACCGCTCCACCAAGAAAAGGAAGAGGGAGCCGGTTTGGGGGCAGATGGGGAGCTGCGGACGGACTAACAAGAGGAGAGGCCCAAAGAGGAGATGGTGTGTTGGTGCTGAGAGGGGAGGGGAAGGTGCTGAGTGGTGAGGCTGGGGAGCAGCCAGGGCCCGGACAGGAAGTCCTCAAAGCCTTGCCTGGGGCACTGGGGAGCTCTGGACAAGTTTTGAGCAAGGGAGTGACATGGACATGATTGCTCTAGAAAGATTCCCTCCTTTAAGAAGTGGTGATCAGGGCTGAAATGGACAAAAGTGAAAGTGATTTATTTCAATGTTGTTTTTTAAATTTTATTTATTTATTTTTCACTGTGTTGGGTCTTCGTTTCTGGGCGAAGGCTTTCTCTAGTTGCGGCGAGCGGGGCCCCCTCTTCATCGCGGTGCGCCGGCCTCTCACTATCGCGGCCTCTCTTGTTGCGGAGCACAGGCTCCAGACGCGCAGGCTCGGTAGTTGTGGCACATGGGCTTAGTTGCTCCGCGGCATGTGGGATCTTCCCAGACCAGGGCTCGAACCCGTGTCCCCTGTATTGGCAGGCAGATTCTCAACGACCGCGCCACCAGAGAAGCCCCTATTTCAATGTTTTGTTAGTTTCCTAAGGCTACTGTAACACCGTACCACAAACCAGGTGGCTTACAATAACAGAAATTTATTCTCTCTCACTGTTCTGCAGGTTAGAGGACTGAAATCAAGGCGTTGTCGGGGCCATGTTGTCTGAGACTCTGGGTAGAATCCTTTCTTGCCTCTTCCTAGCTTCTGGTGGTGGCCGTCAGTCCCTGGCATTCTGTGGTTTTCAGCTGCATCCCTCTAATCTCAGCCTCTGTCATCACATGGCTTTCTCCCCGTGCGTCTCTCTCTCCTCTTCTTGTAAAGACACCAGTTGTATTAGCTTAAGGGCCAACTCTAGTCCTGCATGATCTCATCTTATATTTGCAACAAACTTATTCCCAAATAAGGTCACATTCTGAAGTACTGAGGGTTAGTACTTCAATGTATCTTTGGGGGGGAACACAATTTAACCCATAACAGATGTCGTTGAAGTGCTTGTCCTATAGATAAATCTCAAATTTGAAAAAATCTTAGGCTGATTGCATGTCCCACTTAGAGATTCAGAAAATATGGGCTCAGCATATCTGTCCCCCACACTAATACTTTGCCCTAGTGAGTACTAAATGAATGTTTGAGAAATATTGACTTGTGGTCCCATAAGGCCCTCAGGTCTTTCCTTAACAACTTAGAGAAATAGAATAAAAGTCCCCAGGGAACCAAGTCAAGCTGCCCTCTGTCCTGAATTCCTGATGAGCAGCTGCTCCACTGACCTGGGCACCTCCTTCCCCTCCTGCCTGGGCACCAGCTTGGGGAATAGCCAGTCCTGAGAAGGATAGAGAGAAGAGGCCTGAGCCTCTTTCCTCCCTGGATTAAACAGAACTCACTGTTCTCATTCGTCTCCCTGGCTTCCCCATCCCAACAGGCTCAGATTGCTCCATTCAGACCAGCGTCCATGCTCTATCCCTGCCTCCTCCATTCGGTTCAGGGCTTTGCCTTAACCACTGGGACTATTGCCCGAGTCTTCAAACTGATTTCCCTGCCACCAGCAGCCAATCAGGTCATCCTAAACATGAATCTGATGACTTCTCTCACTGCCATAAAACCTTCAATGGCTCCCTATTGTTCTCAGAATAAAGTCCAGATCTCTCAGCCTAACGTTTCAGGCCTTGTCCAATTTGGTCACCACGTTGCTCTCCAGCTTGTTTTTCACTCTTTTCCTACATATGCTCTATCTTGCAGGGAGTGAAGTTTCCAGAATTTCCATTTAAAGAGACTGGTGGAGCGCATTCTGGTTGGAAGGGGATACAGCAGGGAGCTTGTCTTAAAGTTGTTTTCATAAGCAGGAGCACCTAAGCATGGCTGTGCTGCCCTCTTTTCTGCATCTGCTCCTTGGCATATGCTGTTCCTTCTACATGGAATGCTCTCTCAAAATCTCTATTTTCCAACATCTGACTCAAAGGACATCTTCACCCTGATCATATAACCACAAGGGTATCTCCCCGCTCCAAATATAGAGCATTTCGGTTGAACTTCCTTCTGAAGCTTATTCCAGCCCACCTTGTATTGACCTGAGGATGCACCTCCCTTCCCTTAGAGCCAGGTTCTAGTCCCAGGCCTGCAGCTGAATGGAAGGAAGAGCAGGTGAGAAAAGTGCCAGAACGTTGACCTGGCTGCTAATACCCTTTGCCAGCATCTTCCTTGGTGACCTTGGGCAAGTCTCTTTCCCTCTGTGGGCCTCAGTTTCCTCTCTGTAGAGTGGGACGTGGGGAAAGACATCTGAGCAGGGTGAAAGCATGAGCTAAGTTTTTCCCTCCACCCCAGGTCTGGCCAAACCTTGGTCCTGTAAACAAGAGCTTCTGGGGCCCTTTATTTTTACATTAATTTGCACACATTTGCATAAGTGCTATAAAAGGCGCTGACTACATTTCATTCATAGAGAGAATTGAGACTGGCATCTAACTGATGTCCAGGGATGGAAAAGACTCACTAACTCAAGGTTTCATCCAAAATTTAGCAGTCAGAGTCTTTAGTAATTAAACCTCCAACCCCTCTTTTTACAGATGAGTAACTGAGGCTCAGAAAGGGAAAGCGAGGAGCCCAAGGTCACAGAGCGAGAGGAGCAGGAGGCTCCCGCTCAGCTTCCCGCTGTGCGCCAGGGGGTTGCACCAGGCACCTCAAATGTCTCGCCGTGCAAGGTGGAAGAAGGTGCAAGGAGGGCTTAGTGTTCTTTCTAGGCCCTTCTCTGCACCCCAGAATAACAAAGCCTGCTGGCTTGGCAGCCTCTGCAACCACCACAGGAAACCAAATTGTAGTAGAAAGTCAGCTGGGAGTGGAAAATCCTCTCAGAGATGTTAGAACGTTGCTTTCACCTGTTCTAAAAATAACCTGGTTTATTAGAGATTGATAGATGAAAAGATAACCCACAAGTTCTTCCATGGAGGCCAGGGAGACGAGAGAGTGTGATGCTGTTTGAACAGAAAGGGAGTTGGGAGGTGCTGCAGGGGCTTGATGCGCTGGCTGGACCCATGGAACTCAGTATTCAGCCGCTGTCAGTACAGGGCCGGCGGCAGGGCAGGTACCACGCTAGGCTGTAGGAACGCCATGGTGGGATGCAGACGTGGACGCTGCCTTCAAGAGATCTAGTCACATGACGGGGGAGCCAGGTCACAGCATTGGACAAAGAAAATCACTGCAAATTGGGATAAGTGCTATGAGGGAACGAGCGGTGCTGAGATGAAGACTAACGGGGAGACCAGGACGGGCAGGGAGGCCTCTGGAAGGAGGGGACATGTAAACTGAGACCAGGAGAGGGAGGAGGAGCCAGCCCAGCGAAGAATGGAGGGAAGGTCATCTCAAGAGAGAGCAGCATGTGCAAAAGCCCGAAGGCGGGAAGGCACTCTGTTGGTCGAGAAACTGGAAGGCCAGTGCAGGGGGAAAGAGGGGAAAAGGGCTGGAGCCTTGCAGGAGGAGCTTGGAAGGGAGCAGGGCAAGCAAGACCTGTGCTGGCTTTGAGAATCTGCTTGGGCTTATGGATTAGATTCGAGGTCAAGGGGAAGCTCCTGAAGCAAGGTTTTCAGCAGTGGACTCATGGGGCGTGGCTTGCCTTTGAAGAAGCTTGCTCTTGCCTGCTGTGTGGGGTAATGATGGAGGGGGCTAGTGGCAAGGAGACCAGTGGACATGGTATCCAGATAGGAGTGCCAGTGGCTTGGACTAAGATGGGAAAGGAAAAACAGAGAGGACTAGATGGATTCAAAATATGTTTTGGAAATAAACTTCCCAGAAGCTGCAGATGGATTGGATTGGGGGTGGGGTGGAGGGAAGAGAGGAAGAGGGCACTGGAGGGCAAACTCGGGTCTCTGGCCTGAGCGCCTGGTGGGTGGCAGTGCCATTTCCTGAGGTGGGGAAACGTGCAGGCAGGAGGGGCAGGGGTGGGAACCTGGTTTGGGGCATGTGGGTCTGAGGCATTTGCAGATTGCCAGGAGGTGGTTCCAGAGGCCCTAGCAGTCTCGGGTCATCTGATGAAAGCAGACAGTGGGTCCTTCCATCATTGAGGAAGTCTGAACAGTGAGCTCCAGGGGACCAGGGACAAGCTCTGGGTGGTTTTGTAGCTCCAGCACCTAGGAAACTGCCTTGCGCATAGTAGGTGCTCAAGGAGAAGTGGTGTATGAATGGAGCTGGACCACCAGCTGTGTGAATTGGCTCATGACATGACGAGTGCTTAATAAATATTTCAGGAATTCTTTGACTCCTCTTCTCTCACCCCCACCCCCATCCAGTCAAAGATTCCTGCAGATATGACTTTCTTAGTGTTTCCCAAACCAGTCCTAATTCAGACCCTCAGCATTTAACAACATTAATGGTGACCTTTTTTTTTTTCATCATCCACAGTCATTTATTGATATCCAACTATATACATACGGCACATTTGAGGCACTAATAGAGAGAAGGAAATGCCCACCTACCCCGTGACATGGAAATAATCGGAGGTGGGTTACACCATCTTTTGAAGAAAGATAGACCTAAAGGATTTTGTAGAAATAAAATTTTAGGGCAACAATGAATGATTTAAAAAAAAAATCCTAGGGCTGATTCATTTTTGCCATAGAAATATTAATTTAACATAAAGACTTATTTTCTTTTTTGTGTGTGTGTGACCTTTAACTGAGTACCTACTGTGTGCCAGGCACTGTGCTAGGCCCTTTATGAGTATATTATTCTCATCTAACCTTCCCCCATTTGACTTCCCATGGCACTACTACACCAACCTGCTGTGTAATCTCCCTGCCTTCAGGCTCCACCCTCCAATCCATCCGCCATACTTCAACCAGGGCGGTATGAGAAGAATCAAAATCTGATCTGTCCTCCTCCACTTAAAATCTTCTCATCGTCTACAGGATCATGACCCATCGCCTTCAGGTAGCTTACAGTACACTGAGTTCCAGCTCTGCCTCATCTCCCACTGTGCCTCGTCTGAGTCTCCACTCACCGTTCCCTGGAGCATCCAATGCAGTTTCTCACCTCCGTGCCTTCGCTGGCGTTGCGCCCTCCTCCAGGACTGCCCTTCCTGCTGCTGGTTCATCCACACTCACCATTTAAGGCTCAGCTCTTCATACCATCCTACACTCCAGTACCAGCTGGATTGGGAACCCTCAGGCCACCTCTTCTCCACTCTGTGTTGACTTCATTGGCACCTATACATCCTAAGAACTTTTTTTTCATATAATTTCTCTTTCAATGTACAGGATTATTTCCAACTTGCCAGGTCTGGTGGTTCCTTAGTCACAATTGAACATGAAACAACTGGGCAGCTTTTCCTGATAGTCCAGGGCAACAGCAGTAAGTAGTAGGAGATTCTGCTCTTCCCTTGGGTTAGCTTTGATGGGAATGAGTTGCTATGTCTGGAGAAGATGTATGTGCCAGTAGAAAGGGGTCCAGGGATCCTCATCCCTTACAAGTCCCAGGCCCCAGTACTTTATTCTCCCCCAGTGCATTCCCATCCTGGTCCTTCCTTGGGTTCTCTTGCTCCCTCCCAGACAGTGGGGGGGCTGAACCCTCATGTCCAGTTGGGGGTTCTCACTCCACTGGGCAGGGGTCTGTGACTAGATGGTCAGAGCATGGGCCAGCCCCACCAGCCCCTCAGACAGCATAGTGTGGACCAGACGGTGCCATTGCAGGGGGCTCAGTCCCTGGAAGCGAGAGCCCACCACGGCCGCGCGGAAATGCACCTCCACTGCCCGGTGGGATATGTGGTCACTGCTCTCCGTGAGCAGCTCCAGCACCTCAGGGTGCAGGGTTGGCCCCAACTTCATGCAAATGGCCTTGGTGGGACTGATGGTCCCTGATCCTGCACTGTCCCGGACAGACAGACACAGCCGTGTGGAGAACAGATGCCTGACCAGCTACTCACTCAGCATCGCTGTCCCTTCTGCTTTGGCTATAGCAGTTCCACTCAGGGACAGGGCTCCTGGCATTCTGGGTGAAATGCAGTCCCCATAATGACTTTTACTTCTTGAGACTTACTATGTGACAGGTACCGTACTAAGTGCTTTACAAATATTAAATAATTTAATCCTCATAACAATCTTACGAGGTGGGTAATTATTCCCCCCATTTTACAGATTTAGGAAACTGAGGCCCAGAGAGAGTAAGTGACTTGCATACAGCCACACAGCCAGTAAGTGGCAGAGCCAAGCAGGATGGCTCCAAAGCCACATTCTTGACTGGTTTATTCAAATGCTTCAACCAATTGTCTGATGCATGTCTGTCTGCTTGTCTGTCTCACTTAGAACTGGGTCTTGTGGCTCCTTATCTTCAATGCTGGCACACAGTAGGTGTTCAACCAAGCCTTCTAGAACAGGAGCCAGTTTGTAACCTTCCTACTTTGGATAGAGGAGCCCGAGGGGAGGAAACGCTTTTCATTTTATGGTGCTTGGCAGTCATCTACCCTACATGATCACATCCATTTTCACAACACTGCTGGGCGTGGATTATTAGACTCACCTGTCAAATGAGGACGCAGAGGCCCAGAGAGGCTACAGAATTTGCCTAAGTCACCCAGCTAGGAGTTGGTGGACATGGACATAAACCCCAAACTCTTGACTCCAAGCTCAGTGCTCATTCCACACATGAGAAATGGGGCCAGGGGAGACGTTGCTGAACCCAAACCCAGTCCAAGGGGCATGGAGGCCCTGCTGAGTCAGCGGTCATTAATTACTCCCTCCCCAAGCATGGGGGAGCCTTTGGGGAGAGAGGCCTGCTTCCTGTCCTTTCAGCCCTCAGGGACTGACACCTCTTTAGGGCAGGAAACTCTTCCTTGTCACAAAGCTCTAGCTTCCCCCTCTCCCCCCACCCCAGGCCACTCCCCTCCCTATCCCCCTCGAGGGTCCTGGTAAAAGCATCCGCTTGTCAGTGTAAATCTGCAGGGTTCAGACCAGCAGCTGGAGATGGATGGGCAGGAAGCAGTAACAATGGATGAAAGACCCTCTGTGCCCAGGTGGGTGGGGGAGGGAGAAGCAGGAAACAGAAGCCTCCCTCCTATGGAGGCCAGGAGCGGCTGGCTGGCTGGCTGGCGGGAGGCCTGGGATGCCAGAACCTGCGGGGTTTATTTGGATTCCCCAAGGATCCAAGCTGGGAGCCCTTCGCAAACATCAGACCAGCTCATCTCCATGGGGTGCCAGGTCCAGGATGTGTGTGACAAGAATGTTGCTTTCATGCATCACTGTTTGTCCCCTGGGGCCTAGCACTGGGCCAGCTACACAGTAGGGGCTTGTTTGTTGAATGAAGAAATTAATCTGGCACTACTAATAACTAAAGAGTTAGAGTTTTACATTTATTCTCTTTTTTTTTAAGAAAATTAAAAGGATCCACCATTATCCCTTTCCCCCTTCAGAGATTTTGCATATACCCTTCCCTCTGCTTTTTGCAAGGTCAGTCCTTCTCATCCTCTAGTCGCACCCCTAAAAAGCTCTTCAATGAAGTTTTAGGACCAGCTTCAACCCCGCCCCCAGCTAAGGTAACCCCCAATCCCTTGCCCCCTTTAGCCCAGCACCCCAGTGATTTCCTTCATGGCACTTATTGTAATAAGAAATCTTCCCACTTAATATATAGCCTTATTTTTTAATTTCCTGTCTCTCCCACCAGAATGTAAGCTCCAGAAGGACTTTTTGTTCATTGTTGTATCCCCAGGGCCGGGTACTTAGAAGATGCTCCATAAATAGTTGGTAAATAGATAAAGAGATGAACAACTGAATCCCTGCAATAATGTCATTCACACCCGATGCTCTGCAATCTGCTTCCTTGAAGAGAACAAAAGAGTCTTGCTCTTGCACTGACGATTCTAAAGCCCCAACCCACAGTGAGTGGCTAGTTCCCAGGTCAGTAATTGTGATGATCACAAATCATTTTCGGGCTTTGCTTCCCCTACAGCAATTTTTGAGGTTCGTCAAAATCTGGGTGTGCACGGGGCGGGGGTTGGGTGGGGGGGGTAGAGAGGTTATATGTAGGAATGCCCACCATCTGTCCAGCGTGCTGCTGTGGATGCTGGGGTGGACAGGGCTGGTTCCATCAAATCCACCCATTTCAAAGATGGGAAAACCAAGGCCTAGGAATGGCAAGCCCACATACACACATCAATCCAGAGCTTTGGCAGCAGAGAGCTCAATAGAGCTGCAGATGTGCTGAGTCCTGAGATATGTTCATTCATTGAACAAGTATTTATTGAGCACCTATTATGTGTCTGGCACTGTGCTAGGAACTGGGGATTAGGCAATGACTAAAGGCTGTGGGACTCAAAGGAATTAAGTGAAAGGCCCCGACCACCCAACACAGAACTTCTTCAGTGACCCCAAAAAGCAAGTCCTGCTTGGCCAGGTGCAAGAGCTGGGTGTGGGACAGGGAAGAACTACAGAGTCTTCGGAAGCAGAGCGAGAGAGGCCTGACCTGGGGCTGGACGGGGAGAATCCGAAATGGAGGGAAGTGCTGACTATAACTAAGGAGCCAGCTCAGCGGGGCAGGGGGCACGTGGTTGACCCTCTCAGGCACTCGCTGTTGCCAGCCGGGTTGCGTTGGTGCCCAGAAATGCACTGCCTTCATGCGAAGCAGTTGTGCTGTCTCACCACTGTGGGACCCAATCAAGAGAGAAGGCCGAAGGCCATTCATTCACTCAGGAGACTCATATCTTAAAATAAGATATGCCATAGCACAGGGAGATCACCTCTGTGCTTTGTGACCATGAGAGGGGTGGGATAGGGAGGGTGGGAGGGAGGGAGACGCAAGAGGGAAGAGATATGGGAACATATGTATATGTATAACTGATTCACTTTGTTGTAAAGGAGAAACTAACACACTGTTGTAAAACAGTTATACTCCAATAAAGATGTTAAAAAAAAAATGATAACAACAACAACAACAACAACAACAACAAAATAATAAGATATGCCAGACCCTATGCTGAACCCTGGAGCTGCCGAGCTGAAGGAGACATAGTCTCATCCCTAAAAGTCCTCAGCACTGGTGGGGACACACAGACACGCAGACAGGCCATTCCAGTCCCGAGGTCCTGGCCACCTCAAGACAGCACAGGTCAGCAAGGAAATCCATTAGCGGTACTTTCCCGACTCCCTCTTCTGTCTACACCGGCGATATCAGGGACGATTAAGAACCTCAGGAGACCAGACAGCCCTGGCACTGGACTCAGCTCCACCTCTAGGTCAACACATGACCAGAAGCAAGTGACTTAATGTCTCTGAACCTTAGTTCCCTCATCTGTAAAATGGGGATAATAATAGTACCAGCTTGAGTGGTGCTGTAAGAATTTGATGAAATCAGTTACAAAGCTCTTGGCATACAAGTGCTTAAGAAATGGTAAGCCAAAAGCAGGCTTCTCTTTTGGGTAGAAATTCTGTGCACTCAAATAGCCTGTGGCTTGTTGTCACAGTTACCACTATTCACAATCCAACAAGCTCCAGGCATGGATGGGGGGGTCAGTCAGTTGTGCAACAAACATGTATGGGGGACTGGCTCTATGCCTGGCCCGGGGGAGCAAATGTGAATGAGAGCCAGCCCTGACTCAGGAGCTACTCGCCATCCAGCGAAGAGGAGCACATATGGTAGTACGCTTGTAACGAAACGTGATTCATATTATTATAGATACGAGCTGAGGCTCAGTAGACAGTTCTCTGAGGTGGCCTCATTTACACCTCACAATCGTTCTTTACAAGGTACACATTGTTATCCCCATTTCACTGATCAGCAAACTGAGGCTTGGAGAGGCCAATTCACCTGCCCAGGGTCACATAAACTTCTGTCTATCTGTCTCCAGAACGCTTGCTCTGTCCTCATAAGCACCCTGAACACAGCAAATCCCGTTTCTCCAAAGTCCCATATGGGGACTTCCCTGGTGGTCCAGGGGCTAAGACTCTGCACTTCCAATGCAGGGGGCCCGGGTTTGATCCCTGGTCAGGGAACTAGATCCCACGTGCCACAACTAAGAGTTTGCATGCACAGCTAAAGATCCTGCATGCCACAACTAAAAAAAGAAAAAGGATCCCACATGCCACAACGAACATCCCACGTGCTGCAACTAAGACCAGGTGCAGCCAAATAAATAAATAAATTTTTTTTTTAAAAACCCACGACATTGTAAATCACCTATACTCCAATACAACATTTTTTTTTAATTGAAAAAAAAAACAGTCCCCTACAAATGTTGGCACATTCAGTCAGCGAACACTTATTGCATCCTTGCCAGGTGCCAAGCCCAGTCCTAGGTACGTTGGGAGTGGAGATGAACAGGACAGGGTCCCTGCCCCCACCTCCAGCCAGCAAAGAGGTTGATTTGGGGCATGTTGGGGCTCTGTCCCCATGTCTTCTTGGTGACACTGCTAGGGGAAACTTTGGAACTGGTTCAGCTGTCCCTGCCATCACAGTGCTCATAGGGCTGCTGGGAAAGGCCGAGGGAGGGAGGCTGTGACAGTTTCAGGCCCCCAGGGCCACCATGTCCTCTCAGCCCGGCTCTGACTCACCACCCACACCTGCCTGCGGCCTCAGGCAGCCGTGTTGCTGGAAATAGACCCGGGGCGAAGAGCAGGAGCTGGGGAGGGGGGTGGGGAGGGCAGGGTGAGGGCAAGGAGGGAGGGGGGCAGGGAGATAGCACCTGCACACGTGGCTCCCATTCCCACTTTCCCCGCCAGGAAGCAGAGAAAGGTCATTCAATAGAGCCCACCCGAAAAAAAAAAAAAAAAAAAAAATAGAGCCCACCCGAAATAGCCGGACTTGGGAATATTCCTGGGGGTTGAAGACCCCAGCCTATGGGAGGCTGTCCCAGGAGCACTGAGGATCCCACAGTGCTCGGTGGTTCTGAGCACTTGCTGTGTGCCAGGGATTGGCCTAAATAAGTGCTTTGCATGTCTTAATGATCTCATTGAACTCTCACGGCTCCCCGGGAGGTTGTACCATGATTAAGCCCATTTTACAGATGAGGAATTTGAGAATCAGAGAAGCAAAGTAACTTGCCTAAAACCACACAGTCCCTGTATTTGACAATGTGGACCCTCCTCAAGCTCCCCACCCAATCCCAGCTCAAATGGCTCATTCCAGGTCAGATGTGCCAGCTTGGTTGCCATTTACCCCGCCTAAATCACATTCCCTTTTTGCCAAGGTAAGGTCTCCCTTCTTACTGCTCTGGGAAGCAGAAATTAAACCATAATCCTCCTCTCTTCCCTACCTATCTCAACTCTGCTCAGCTTTCAGCCCAAGTCTGATCATGTTGCCTTCCTGTCTAAAACCTGCAGTGGTTCCCCATTGTCCTCCAGATAGAGTGTATTCAAGGCCCTTTGTAAACTGGGCCCTGCCCATTTCTCTAGCTTCATAGCTCACCAATCTTTTCTTGGGCAGGTCAGGAGACCTCCCGGGGCTCTCTCTCTTGGTAGGCTGATAACACCTCTGTGCAGTGAGGAGAATGAAGGAGCTGATGCGTGCAGAATACCTAGGAGTGCACTTGGTGCATGGTTGGTGTTTGGTAAACCTTCCTGCCCCACTACCAGCTCTTAGCCAAAGGCTGAGGCAGAGTCAGTGGTGAGTGAAACAGTCTCTTTGCAGCTAAGCTGGGGTCAAGGGCTTTGTGGTGGGCCAGCCAAGGGCTGTCAGTACCGTTGGAATTCATCAGTTTGAGAAATTCTGAAAGGCTTCAGGGCAGCAGCAGTTGGAACTAGGGTAGGGGCGGGGGAGGTAAATGAACTGTTGATGAGAATGTAAAATGGTACAACCACTGTGGAAAAAGGTATAGTGATTCTTCAAAAAATTAAAAGTAGAAGTGCCATATGATCCAGCAATTCCACTTCTGGGTATATACCCAAAAGAATTGAAAGCAGGGTCTCAAAGAGATATTTGAACACCCATGTACATAGCAGCATTATTCACAATAACTAAACATGGAAGCAACTAAAATGTCCATCTATGGATGAATGGACAAACAAAATGTGGTCTATCTGTATAATGGAATACTATTTAGCCTCAAAAAGGAAGGAAATTCTGACACATGGTACAGCATGGAGGAACCATGGAGGGCATTATGCTAAGTGAAATAAGTCATCACAAAAAGACAAATAATCATATGATTCCACTTACACGAGGAACTTAGAGGAGTCGACTAAATTCATAGAGACAGGGGCTTCCCTGGTGATGCAGTGGTTAAGAATCCGCCTGCCAATTCAGGGGACACGAGTTCGATCCCTGGTCCGGAAAGATCCCATATGCTGCAGAGCAACTAAGCCCTTGCGCCACAACTACTGAAGCCCGTGCGCCTAGAGACCGCGCTCCACAACAAGAGAAGCCACCACAATGAGAAGCCCGTGCACCGCAACGAAGAGTAGACCCCGCTCGCCGCAACTAGAGAAAGCCCGCGTGCAGCAACGAACACCCAACGCAGCCAAAAATAAATTAATTAAATGAATAAATTATAAAAAATAAAATAAAATAAATGAATTCATAGAGACAGAAAGTAGAATGGTGGTTGCCAGAGGCTGGGGTGAGGGGGAATGGGGAGTTATTGTTTAATGGGTACAGAGTTTCAGTTTTATAAGATGAAAAGAGTTATGGAAATGGATGGTAGTGAGAATAGCAGGTTATAAATACATTTAATGCCACTGAACTGTATACTTAAAAATGGTTAAGATAGTAAATTTTCTGTTTGTGTATTTTACTACAATAAAAAAATTGGGAAAAAAAGGCAAAGGAAACCAACTTTCACGGTAGGATCTTTTTTATCTTCACCACAATCTAGAAGGTAGATATACCCACTCTATAGAAAGAACAGCTGAGGTCAGAAAGGTGAAGATTCACCAGGGTGTCAGGGAGAGAGCTGGATCTGGGACCAGGTCTGTCAGGCCCCAAAGCCCATGCTCTTCCCTCGCCTGCACCCAGCGCCTGGGGGATGGAGAGCACTGCCTTAGAAGAGGAGGTCCTGTGGTCGGGGTGCGGATGGGGAATGAAGAGCTTGAATGGAGGCCTAAGGCAGGACTGGTTCCAGAACTCCTATCAGGTGTGAGTGCAATGAGTGGAGGGGAAGAGCTGGGGTGAGGTCATCTGTGACAAGCAGAGAAGCCTGGACTTGAGCCTTCTCCCTCCCCCCACTTCCCAGATGAGGAAACTGAGGACCTGTGCCTCGCCCAGTCCTCCATAATGCAGTGGGCAGGTGGCCTGCTGAAGGGGGGCTGAGGGAAGAAAGGAGATGCAGTTGGGCAGCAGCTGCCACCTCTCCCCGCTTGCCCGCCCACTGCGCACTCCTCCCAGGACCACTCCCCCAACCCCGGGCTTGGCCTGGTCGCCTGACTTACAGATGGGAGTGACTCAGGCCCGGGTCCCACTCTGGTGGCCCTGGCCCCTGGGCCACAACGGAGCTCTGGGCCTCTCAGCTATGATGTCAGGGCCCTTCCTTCCTCCCACATCTGCTTGAAAAGGTCACCTATTTTAAACTCTTTCTCACCCCACCCTGTCCCTCCCCCCAAAAGAGGATGAGTTTTTCTGACCTGTGTCAACAGCTCAGTTCAGTACCCAAACATCTTTCTCTCCTGGTTCCCATCATCAGGGCCTCCACCAGAAAAACCCAGCCCCAGCAGACTCCCCGAGGTAGGAGGAACCCACCCTAGCTGCTTTTAATTTGATAAAGAATTCCCGAGCATCTACCGCACGCCAAGCACTGTTCTCGGCCCCCAAGGATAGATCCCTGCCTTCCTGGAGCTTTCATTTTAATGGAGGCAGACAGACAACAAATGGATGAGTCAACAAATTCAGTAACAAGATAATTTCTAACGGTGACCAGTGCTATAAAGAAAATAAAACAGGCTGAGAAGTTAGTGACTTGAGTGGCTACTCCACACAGAGTGGTCAAGGAAGGCTTCTCTGAGGAGGTGACAGATTTGAGAAGGAGCATCCCAAGGAGAGAGAAGAGCAAGTGCAAAGGCCTTGAGGGGGTAATGGAAAGGTATGTTAGAGCAGGGGTTCTCCACATGGGTCCCCAACCAGCAGCATCCCCTGGGAACCAGTTAGAAATGTAAGCTCTTGGGACCTACTCCAGACCTACTAAAAAACTTTAAGGGTGGAACCTAGCAGGCTGAGTTTTTAATAAGTCCTCCAGGTGATTCTGATGCACCTTAAAATTTGAGGGTCACTGCATTTGTGCTCAGGAAGAAAGTCTTGTGGCTGGAGTGTGGTGGCAGGGAGAGGGATATCGCCTGATCCTTGGCCTCATTCTAGCCCATCCATTCACTGCCTTGCCTCCTCCTGGCCTCACCATCCTGGCCCACTCAAGGCAAAGCTGAAAGCACTCCCAAAGCCTCTCATTGCCCTCTGGCTGAAATTAAAACCTCTCAGCTGGGCTTATGAGACCCCTCAAGATCTGCCCTCACCTACCTCTCCAGCCTCATCCCTCACCCTTCTCCCTTTCAAATCTTACACTCCTAAATACAGATGTTCCTGAACTCCTCCAAACATTCTGTTCTCTTTGTCTAGAATACTATTTCTCCACTTCTTCACCTGGTTAATTTTCACCCCTCCTTCAAAGCACAACTCCCTCCTTCAGGAAGTCCTCCCTGATTGCCTAGTTAGGGTGCAGGACCCCACGTCTCTGCTTCCACACCAACCAGCCCCCATGCTTCCCCATCATGTGTCCATCACTTAGGTTTGACATTATCTCAGGGAAGAAAGGTTGTTTTTACTTTTATTTTTATTTCCAGTTCTATTGAGATATAATTGACATATAACGTTGTATTAGTTTAAGGTATACAACATAATGATTTGTATATGTATGTATTGTGAAGTGATTACCACAGTAAGTTTAGTTAACATCGATCACCTCACATAGTTACAAATTTATTTTTTCTTGTGATGAGAACTTTTAAGAGCTGCCTACTGTCCTAGCAACTTTCAAATATGCAATACAGTAAACTTCAGCCACCAAGCTGCACATTACATCCCCAGAACTTATTTCTCTTATAACTGGAAGTTTGAACCTTTTGACCACCTTCATTCAATTTCCCCCCACCCCTGGGTTGTTTTTTTTTTTTTTTTTTTTTTTTTTAAATTTTATTTTATTTTTTTGCGATACGCGGGCCTCTCACTGTTGTGGCCTCTCCCGTGGCGGAGCACAGGCTCCGGACGGGCAGGCTCAGCGGCCATGGCTCACGGGCCCAGCCGCTCCGCTGCATGTGGGATCCTCCCGGACCGGGGCACGAACCCGTGTCCCCTGCATTGGCAGGCGGACTCTCAACCACTGCGCCACCAGAGAAGCCCCCTGGGTTGTTTTTTAAATGAATTATTTTCTATTTAATTGCACAGGTAATACATGAACATGTACTTATTATAAAATTTTCATACAGATACAGTGAAAGATCTCCTCTTGGATGCCCGTTTGCTGTCCATTCATACATTTTTGGGTGCATTGCACACATACGTATAGGTGTACAGAAGTTAAAGGTTCATTTTGAGGTTTTTTTCATTTGTAAATGGACTCATATGGGTAAGAATTGTTCAGTAACTTGTTTTCTTTACTTAACAGTGTCTTGGAGGTAATCTATGTCAGAACATGGAGACCTACCTTACTGGCTTTTTTTTTTTTTTTCGTACGCGGGCCTCTCACTGTTGTGGCCTCTCCCTTTGCGGAGCACAGGCTCCAGACGCGTAGGCTCAGCGGCCAGAGCTCACGGGCCCAGCCGCTCCGCAGCATGTGGGATCTTCCCAGACTGGGGCACGAACCCGTGTCCCCTGCATCGGCAGGCAGACTCTCAACCACTGTGCCACCAGGGAAGCCCTACCTTACTGTTTTTAACTACCATATAATATTCCAAAATATGACTGTACTGTCTTTTTTTAGCCGTTCCCTAAATGTATTAATCATGTTTAAAATTTTCTGTATTTTATGATGCTTTCACATGCTAGAGCCTTGCTAATCCTGGATAGATTGCTCCTCACAGGGCTAGCAATTTCCTAGGTATCAATAGTAAACAACTTGCCTGAGAACACACCTTTTACATAGAAACCAACCAATTCAAAACCCATATCTCCAATCACCTCTTCTATCTAACTCTCACACATCAAGTCAATATTTTCCCTGCCCTAAATCACCCCAGGGCCAGGTACTGGACACCCAGGAACCACCCGTATAACCCAGAGCTTACTAACATTCAAACTAGCAATACTAAGCAGTTCAAATTTTCCCACCCTACCTTGCCCATTCCTTCCCAGGGGAACCACAATAAAGGCTCAGGGCCACGATCTCACTTGCTTCTTCTGCTTCCTGACTGACCCTGGTGCTTCCTCATGTAGCCTTATGTGGTGTGGTGTGCTCCCTCATCTCTTTGGAACTGTAAGTCATAAAACTTCTTTCAGTGGCATTGGCCTTACTGTTGTCATGCAATCACCTCTGTAAATTAACCCCAGGTACAATAAAAACACAGAATGATGGACATTTAGAGGTTTTCAATTTTCCACTGTTACAGAAAAAGCTGCAATGATCATCTTGCATATGCCTCTTTGTACATATGTGTATTTCTTTAGTCCGTGGAACAGCCAGGTGCTAATTACCGAATTACTCATTGACCTCCATGGGCGATGCCCCTCCCAAGCAGAGCCCCTGATCCCTTCACCTTGTCAGTTTCATAACTATTGAATCACAGAATGAATGAGACTCCTCCTCAGGGATGGTCCCTGGAATGGTTTGGTAAGCACCAAAGAAGCTCTGTGGTATAAAACATCTTCTCCATCCATCCTGTTCCCTGAATCTCCTCCTGTGTGAACCTTAGCATTACCTGGTCACGGGAGATTTCCCCTGGAAAGTAGAACACAGCCAGAAAGTCAGTGTGAGCTCTGTCAGAATCATGCCACAAGGAAAGAACACAGGGAGCTTCTGGGTTAGTCAACATGTGGAGATTTGTGGGAAGTGGTACTCGGAAAGTGCATGGAAGCTCCACGCCTGTTCCCACATACCTTGCCCTATCCAAGTCATCCATCTGGCTGTTCCTGAGTTATATCCTTTTATAATAAACTGGTAATCTATTAATAACATTGGCCCTGCCCACTGGAAAGCAATGGGCTTCCTGGAGCTTCGCTGCTGGGACTCCCTTCTTCAGCCTACATAGGGCTGACCCATTCAAACATGCCTGGCTTCCAAGCTCTGGTGACACTGGTCTAGGCTGAGGCTGTGCTTTGCATCTCTTTGGCTTTTAAGATATCGAAATATACCCCCATCTCCCATATAACTCTAAAGACTTCATTAAAACATCTTTTTGAGAAAGAAAGAGGGAATTCCCTGGTGGTCCAGTGGTTAGGATTCTGCCCTTCCACTGCAGGGGTCCCGGGTTCGATCCCTGGTCAGGGAACTAAGAGCCCACAAGCCAAGCAGTGAGGCCAAAAAAAATAAAAAGGAAGAAAGAAACTGGTTGTACAGTCAGAAGATCTGGACAAGTCACTCTACCCCTCTGAGTCTTGGTTTCCTCACCTCCCAGAGTGACTCTCAGAATACATGTAATACATATAATAATATAATAATGTATATGAAGCCCCTCACTAGTAGATGTGCTAAAAACAAAACATGTTGTGTCTTCTCCATTTGCCCCTCCAGATTGGTTCTCCCTTTTCCACCTGGGGAAGCATCTGGGCTTCTCTGCTCTCTGGCTCCCACTTGGAATTGGCCAGTGGAAGCACTGGCAGAAGACTGTTGTCTAAAGGAAGAGAGAGGAGTCAGGTATTTATTGTCCTGGCTCTCTTTTCCCTGCTGGGCTGGGTTGACTGTGTTGAGTTTGTCTACCTAAGGCCACAGCTCCTTTCCTGTAGCTACAGTCTCCCCACTCCTTCCCTTCACCCCTTCAGGGCTGTTGCTAGTCCCTAGGTGCCCATCCATCCCTTACCCCTGCCAGCCCTTTCAGAGATTAACGCCCTTTATTAAACTCTCTCCAGGTGCCCCTTCCAGGGGGCCATCTGCTTCCTGCTGGAACCTTGACTGATGCAAGGAACCACTTTCCCTGCAGGTGTTCTCCCTGCCTGTCCTGCACCCCACTGCAGAAAGAAGGTCCCTGTATCCCAAAGGATAGACCAATTTTGAGGAAGTCTTCAGAGGAGTGAGACCCCAGTTGGGAGAGGAGGCCTGAGGGGGAGTCTCTGCAGAGCTGAGACTTGTCTATCCAACTCCCTTCTACCAGCCCCAGTGACCAGGGTCTGGGACCCTGACTCACACCAGTAAACCCCTCCAGGACCAACCAGTATACCCCAAACCAGCATATTCATTGATCCTGAGAGGGATACAGGCTGAGTAGCAAGAATCCTGAGGTCAGGGCTTTCCTGGTGGCACAGTGGTTAAGAATCCACCTGCCAATGCAGGGGACACGGGTTTGAGCCCTGGTTCGGGAAGATCCCATATGTCGCGGAGCAACTAAGCCCGTGCGCCACAACTACTGAGCCTGCGCTCTAGAGCCTGCGAGCCACAACTACTGAGCCCACGTGCCACAACTACTGAAGCCCGCGTGCCTAGGGCCCGTGCTCTGCAACAAGAGAAGCCACCACAATGAGAAGCCCGCGCACCACAACGAACAGTAGTCCCTGCTCGCCGCAACTAGAGAAAAGCCTGTGAGCAGGAACAAAGACCCAACGCAGCCAAAAATAAATAAATTAAATAAAACGAATTAAAAAAAAAAGAATCCTGAGGTCAGCTGGTCAGCAGGTTCTCTTTCAGGAATCAGTAGTGATAATAAGAGTGACCAGATACTGAGCACCTACTATGTGTCTAGGCACTGTGCTAGAACTTTCATTCATTCATTCAGCAAATATTTATTAACGGTCTACTATATGCTGGGTACCATTCTAAGCCGTGGGGATATGGCCATGAACACAACAGATGAGAACACTGCCCTTGGGCTTCCCTGGTGGCGCAGTGGTTAAGAATCCACCCGCCAGTGCAGGAGACATGGGTTTGAGCCTTGGTCCGGGAAGATCCCACATGCCGCGGAGCAACTAAGCCGGTGAGCCACAACTACTGAGCCTGCACTCTAGAGCCCGCAAGCCACAACTACTGATCCTGCGTGCCACAACTACTGAAGCCCGCACACCTAGAGCCCATGCTCCCAACAAGAGAAGCCACCACAATGAGAAGCCCATGCACCGCAACGAAGAGTAGACCCCGCTCGCCGCAACCAGAGAAAAGCCCACGTGCAGCAATGAAGACCCAACGCAGCCAAAAATAAATAAATAAAGTAAAATAAATAAATTGATTTTTAAAAAAAATGAACACTGCCCTCTTGGAGCCCTAGGAGAAGAGCATCTGTGATCCTAGTTTGTCCTTGAATAAGGCTATTGAGATCCAGAAACTTGCCAAAGGCATTCAGCTGGTAAATGGCTGAGCCAAGATCTGAACCCAGGCTTCCCAGCAGAAATCATCATCTTAGAAAACTACAGGAGGATGGGGGGCAGCTTGGGAAGAGCCAAACCCAACTCTCTAGAGTGAGAGGACCTGGGAGAAGGATGTCTTGAGCTTGGGGGAGGGGCTGCGAGGCTCCCATCTGTATTCCAGATGCCTGCTGTGACTAAAATATAGGATCCGGGGCCCAGGGTGACACAGCCTGGGAAGGATGCTCTGTGAAACGATGCTCATAGTTATTACTTCTTTGTAATTTCCTTCTTGATGTAAAATTTGTGAGTCACGGTCTCAGAACCTGTCTAGGTTTCACAATCCATACAGATGATTGCAGACACTATCGTGTCTCCTGCCAGCACATTTTCGACAGTCATTTCTCCCCCCTCCCCCCGCCACATTTGGGACATTAGGGATTTATTTATTTATTTATTTTTTTTTTTGCGGTACGCGGGCCTCTCACTGTTGTAGTCTTTCCCGTCACGCGGTGCTCCGGACGGGCAGCCTCAGCGGCCATGGCTCACGGGCCCAGCCGCTCCGCAGCATGTGGGATCTTCCCAGACCGGGGCACGAACCCGTGTCCCCTGCATCGGCAGGCGGACTCTCAACCACTGCGCCACCAGGGAAGCCCTAGAGATTTATTTTGGAAGGTTGGTGGGAGCAAGGCAGGGAAAGGTAAGCACAGGACGTTATGGGCCACTCAAGGGGCAGTTGTGCCAAAGGTCTGGTCAGAGTTCCCTCTCCCCAAACTCAAGCAGATATCCATTTCGTTGAGCACCTACTATGGGCAGACAGTGGATTAAGCAAAGTTGGGCAGTGGTTAAAACCAGACCCTGGATTGACTGGATTCAAGTTCCAGCTCTACCACTTTCTGGCTGTGTGACTTCAGGCAAGTCATTTTACCTCTCTGAGACTCAGTTTCCTTATGGGTAAAATGTTAGAATAATAGTGCCTCGCTGACAGGGTTGCTATGAGAATGAAGCAACACATCTAAATGCTTAGAAGAGGACACAGCACACTGTGAGTGTGCGAAAATGGTTAACAGTCATTACCATCATCAAACACAAGTAGAGAAACACACATGTGACATGTTCACATCACATTTGCATATGTATCATAATAATGCAATTGTGATACAGATGGATACTCATGGTGGGCAGTTTCATCCCTCACGTGCACTCTTCAGCACTGACACCGCACCCTTGCTTAGCATGAATTCGCCAGGTCCTCACCTCTGTGAGGTCTCAGTTCAAATATCGCCTCTTTAGAGGATCCTCTCCAACTGCCCAATCTAATCAGAAAGGTGCTCCGTCTCTACCTTATCATCCTTTTTATTTTCATCATAGAACTTACCATTCTCGGACACGTTCCTGTTGTCATTTGTTTATTTACTTATGCTCATGCCTCTCCCATAAAAATGTAAGTTTCCATGAGGGTGGGAGCCTGACATCCTGGTCCCTTCTCAATTTTTCAAAGCCAAGTACAATGCCTGGCACACAGTAGGCACTGAAAAAACATTTGTTCAGGGAATTCCCTGGTGGTCCAGTGGTTAGGACTTGGTGCTTTCACTGCCAGGGCTGGGTTTGATCCCTGGTCGGGGAACTAAGATCCCGCAAGACGTGCTGCCAAAAAAAAAAAAAGAAATTGTTCAAAGAACAGCTAATAAATTTGCTCTTCCCTTTACACCTCTTTAGGCACCATGTATCTCCTTTTTACAGAGGAAGGTAATGGAGGCTCAGGAAGACAAGATGATTGGTGGTTTAGCCTCAAGCTTGCCTGTCTTAGTCACTGAGCGGCCCCACTTTGCATCTGAGCTGTGTCCCAGAGAGTGACGGGATGAGGTGGTGATTGGCAGATGTGGCAACCAGAGTTGTCTGCCCTCCATCCCACTCCATGGTGTAGAAACAGCATCTGGCTTGTAACAGGTGGCCCAGTTCCCAATTCTATCGCCGACTTGTTGGGTGACCATGCATGGGCTGTTTCTCCTCGCTTGGTCTCAGCCTCCCATCTAGAAAATGAAAGTGGTAGAATAGATCAGAGGGTTTTTTAAAGACTGAGATATAACTCACATACCACAAAAGATCAAAGGTTTTTCAACTTTCTTTTCTCTCAGAATCTTTTTTTCCGAACTTAAATTTTATATGAAGTCCCAATATGTAAACAAGACAAAAAGTGGGGCTGTTCTGAGGAGTGGAGGAGGTGGCCTGAGAAGGTATCCTGCTTAGTGTACCCCTTGTTTCCACCATGCTCCCCCTCCCTACCCTCAGTGGTCCCTGAGGCACTTCTGCAGAATCCCAGGGCTTGGAGGAACCCAGTTTGAAAACCACTGGACAAGAGTCACTCTTTAGTGTCCCTCCCAAGATGCAGGAGCCCTGGGGAAGGAGGAGGGGCTCATGCTCTCCCAACTTGCAGATGGGAGTTGTTCCTTGAGCTGCAGTCCAGCTGCCTCCCCAGGGTCATGAGAAAGAAGGCAAGGGCAGGCTCAGGGCGCAGGAAGTGGAGCCGGCCAGCTGGGAGGCAGTGACAGGCGTGGGTACCATGGCCTCCTGGATGGGCTGGTGACATCACAACCCCAGGAAGCAGCTGCCCGAGAGGCCCTCGCTGTCCCTCAGTCCTCCGCTGGGAAAATCAACCACCAGCTGTTGCAGTCCTCTTCTCACTCCCTTGCTCTTCTGGGTTGTCCCCTCCTGAACCATCATTTTCAGCACAGCAGCCACTTCCTCTCATTGACGACCTACTATGTGCCAGAACTGCACTTGTGGAACCCTTCACAGAACAGCTCATAATTGCATGCATTCCCTTATATCATTTAATCCAGTCATCACATCAACATTATGAAGTAGAGATCAGTACCATGGCCATTTTACAGACGGTGAAACTGAGGCTCAGAGGGGCAAAACAGATGGCACAAGTTTACCCAGCTAGTAAATGCCAGAGCCAGGATTTGAATCTGGGTCTGTCTGACTCCGTCTGTGCTCTTGTCATGCATTATCACAATGTCAGATTCAGAGCCAGACAATGCCAGGTGCAGAATCTTCAGGCATGGCAAGGTGAGACTGTAAATTTCAAACCCAGTTTATTTTATTAAAGGTTTTTCCTGGACTGTTATTCAGGCCGTCTTAGGATGCATGAAAGGGCTTAGCACACTCCCTGGCACCCTATAGATGTTAGCTATCCCTATGACTGTCCACCTTTTACAAAGAAGGAAACTGAGGCTCAGAGGAGCAGAGTCCATTAATTAAGACCATAGAACAGGTAGGTGCCAAAGCCAGGTATACAAGACCCCAAAGTCAAAGCTGTTTCTCTCAAGCCCTGAATTTCGTAGCCAGGATTATTCTCTTGCTGCACCTCTATTATTCTCCTAGGGCTGCTGTAACAAACTTTGTAGCTTAAAACAGCAGAAATTTATTCTCTCACAGTTCTGGAGACTAGCAACCCCAAATCAAGGTGTCAGCAGGGCCAGTTCCTTCCGGAGGCTCTGAGGGAGAATCCATTCCATGCCTCTCTTCTGGCTTGTGATGGCTGACCGCAATCCTTAGTGTCCCTTGGCTTTGGGCTTCACGACTCCAATCTCTGCCTCTGTCTTCACTCGGCCTTCTCTCTGTCTCAAATCTTGCTTTCCTTTCTCTTATAAGGATACCAGTCCTTGGATTTAGGGCCCACCTTGAATGCAGGAGGAGCTCACTCTGACATCCTTACCTTAATTACATCTGTAAATACTCTGTTTCCAAATAAGTCACATTCACAGATACTTGGGGTTAGAACTTAGACATATCTTTTTAATTTTTTATAAATTTATTTATTTATTTACTTTTGGCTGCGTTGGGTTTTCGTTTCTGTGCGCGAGTTTTCTCTAGTTGCAGCAACCGGGGGCTACTCTTCCCTATGGTGCATGGGCTTCTCATTGCGGTGGCTTCTCTTGTTGCGGAACATGGGCTGTAGCGCTCGGGCTTCAGTAGCTGTGGCACGCGGGCTCAGTAGTTGTGGCTTGCAGACTCTAGAGTGCAGGCTCAGTAGTTGTGGTGCATGGACTTAGTTGCTCCGTGGCATGTGGGATCTTCCCCAACCAGGGCTCGAACCCGTGTCCTCTGCATTGGCAGGCGGATTCTTAACCACTGTGCCACCAGGGAAGCCCCTATCTTTTTAAAGGCATAATTCAACCCACCCTGTCACCACCACCACCCCAGTTCAGCAAATCTTCATGGAGCATAAACCATGTGCCAGCCAGGCACACAGAAGGCATACTACATTAATGCTGCCAACAGTCTAGTGGGAGAGGCAGACAGGCACAGATAACAGCAGGATGGTTTTTAAACTATGTGTAGAAATAAAGCATATGGACCCATAAAAGAGAGCAAGTAGTAGCGTCTGGGATGGGGTAAAGTAGAGAGCATGGTGTGTGTCCTATCA
>NC_041216.1:16443337-16470244 GCF_002837175.3 Physeter macrocephalus
CTTCGTCCTTGCTGTTCTGCAGCACTGACACCCACCTGCGGAGAGTGCGACGTGGCGTGGGGATGACGCCCGCGGTGGTGCGGTCCTGTATCGGGCCGGAGGCTGCTCCCCTGCCCCCACCCCCAGGCTAGCCGTGGGGGGCACTCACGCCTCACACTCATGTTCGTCCTCCGCCTGGAAGTGGTATGTCCTGTTGTCTGTGGGGAGAGGGGCGTTGTCTGGCTCACAGAAATCCTGCTGTCCTTGCTGCCCTGGGCCTGCGAAGCCCTCACCCCCACCGCCGGCTCCAGACGGAGGTTTTGTTCCTTGGGGCCAGGCTCTGCTAAGCTACAGTGGGCGGGTAATGACAGTGGCCAGCAGAGGGGGCAGTTTCTCAGAAGAAACCTCCAGAGTAAGACCCCAAGAAGGCCCTCTGTGTGAAGCCCAGCTTCCAGGGTCAGGCGAGGTTTCTCAGGGCACAGGACCCACCTCAGCTCACGGGCAGAGGAGCCTCTGAACCTACGGCCACCTCCCCTCCCAGCCCCACAGCCTCCCTTCTGGTCTTCCTGCTCACCCCCTCTCCCCCTCGTCCCCCAGCCCGCACCAGCTGCCGGATTGCTGGGCCAAAGGTTCTGCTCAAATCATGCCACTTCCCTGCTCCAAGGCCTCCCATGGCTCCCTCCTGCCAGGAAATAAGGTCCAAACCTTTAAGAGGCGGTCCCAGGCTTCATCTCCCGCTACTGCTATGTGAACCCTGCACCCTGTCTAAACTGGGGGACCCACTTTCCTGCTTCCATGCCTTTCATCTCCTGAAACATCCTCCCCCAGACTCTATGTTCTGTGTCCTTCAAGGCTAAACTCCGAGAAGGCTTTCCTGATTCCTCACAGCAGGGCAGGCCTTCCCTCGCTCTAATATATCTTTTAAAATATTTATTTATTTATTTTTGGCCACGCCGCATGTCTTGCAGGATCTTAGTTCCCTGACCAGGGATTGAACCCAGGCCCTCGGCAGTGACAGCGCTGAGTCCTAAACACTGGACCCGACAGGGAATTCCCCCCTCACTCTAATCTCTGATGGTGCTATATCTGCACCTCTCTTCTGGACATTCCCCATCACCTTGCAGTTCTGGGTCCCCACCTCACACCCCTGCCAGACAGAGCTCCCTGAAGACCAGATCTAGGTCTTTCTCAGCCTGTGCTGGCGCTCATAAAAAGCCTGTCACAAGACCCCAAAAGATGAAAACTGAACATTTTAAAGTTAATAATTTTGAAAGCCAAATTACCCAAATCCATTTAAATATGCTTTACAGAAATAATCATATTTAATGTGGGGTGTGGGTGCATTTTAATGTTTAATGTGACATGGGGTGAAGCCTCTAAAAAGAGTGTCCAGAGCTTAAGGAGTCTTATGCCTGCCGTAGCAACTATTTGATAAACACATGTGGAATTGGACACAGGCCCCTAACTGGAGCCTCCCAGGAGCTGACAGGTCTCTCAGAGAAGCCCTGGGCAGTTGCTGGGTAGGGGGCAGGGACTACTCACGGGTCACCAGGTCAAAGCACTTTTTCTCCTCGGGGTTTGGCCTCACTTGGCACGTCAGCAAGGTCAGCTTCACTGGTGGCCGGTTTATCTGTGCGAAGTTGGGGATGGAGGATGTACATGTTACCCTCTGGGCCTCCCAAACTCTTAGGCTTGTTTCCCAATCTGTTAAATGGGCATAATAATCGTGTTCCAGTTTATGTCTCCCCTCTCCTAGCACCTCAGGGATATAGAGTGTGAGGCTTTGGATCCCCTCCTTCCTCCCACAGGGAGTCTCCAGTTCCCTGGATCCAGGTTTGCAACCAGTCTCAGAGGGAGGGTTTGACATCTGTCTGCTCTGAACACCAGGAGGAGAGGACCTATCGTGTCCTGAGACCCCCCACCCCTCCAGGCCTCACCGTGCTGTGTGAGATGGTCAGGCAGCCATACTTGACTCCACACTTCCTTTTCTGCCAGACTCTTCGAATTCTAGGGCCCAGAGGGATAGAAAGACAGTCACTCAAGGCTCACACCTAATTCCCCTGTATCAGTGAACAGAGTCCTGGACCAGGACTCACTTCTTCACCTCTTCTGTCCCGTGATGCCTATGCCCCTCACTCCCTGGGCTCCCTTCTGCTGGAGGGGACACAGCCCTGCCATTAGGAAGCTCCCAGTCAGACAGCCCCACTCTCTAGGAATCTTTATTCTAAGGGGGCATATGACCTTGGCCCTCTGAGAGCTTCCAGTCTGATGGACGAGACAGTTCCCAACCTTAGGGACCTCCTAGTCTGAGAGGAGGAACAGGTTCTTGACCACAACAGATGAATTATGGTTAAAGACAAAGCAAGATAAATATCGAGCCCTCAAAAATAAAATTAGCAAATCCATGATCAAAGCTACTTGACACTTTTCCTGTAAGAGGTAAATATTAATCGGTTTAACAAAGGTATTCTTCTCTGATAAAAACTGATTAGTAAGTAAAAAAATTAACGGATTCCCATAAAGTCCTTTTCATTTCACAGACTGATTTTTTTTTTACACCAGGGAGCAGGGTACAGTCAACAGTTTCATTTCCAGGCATAGTCAATATATTATAGAGATTACGGGTGAGGCCATGGAGACTGTCCAGTGCATAATAAGTGCTCAAAAATTGTTCGCTGCTGCTATTCTTCTTCTTTACGTTAAGAACCACCACCAGCTTTAGCAGAAATTCACGAGCCCAGGATTCTGATGATTTTGCACTGCCAGAGTGGAGGGTCCTGGAACCCTCAGGGTCTACACAAATGATAGGAACAGTCCCTTCAGGCAGCTCACCCAACCCTATCATTTACTGGCTGGGTGGCTTTGGGCAAGTTACTTGAGCTCTCTGAGTCACTTACCCATCACTTTTCTTGTACAGAAAGCCCACCTTCTCTGTCCCAAACTGCTTGTTGCCTTGGTGCTGGTGGATGCTGTAGCCACCTCCTGAGTTCTTCCGGCTCAGAGTCTCCTGTTCCTCGGACATGCAAAGGAGACCTCAGGGCATGTGGGTGGGAAGAGCCCCAATCTGCAGGGGTCTCACTCAGGGAGACTTCTCAAGGGGACGCTATGGGGTCTTCCTTCTCTCCCTCCCTCCAGGGTGGGCCTTGGGAGTGGGCACTGGTTGGGTATGATTCAGGGGCTGACTTCTCTGCTTTCAAGCTGCAGCGTCCCTCGGAGGGAGTCCCGGAGCTGGGTCAGCTTCTGTAGCTCCTCCTCCTGGGCTTGATGCAGCTATGGGACAAAGGGCAGGACCCCATCATCAGCCAGCGGATGTGCCAGGTACAGAGCCCAGACCCAGGGCAGCAGGGCAGTAGGCGCCTTGCTCTCTGGACAGAAGCCAGCAAGGATTAGCCTGGGATTAGCCACAGACTCTCCCGGAAGGACAGGGGACTTGACTAGAAGCTCAAGGGTGAAACCCAACTTACTGCGTGTACTGAGGCTGCCAGCTTCTCAATGAAGGGGGACAGGCTCTGAGCAGCCTTCCAGCCATCTTGGAAAAAGCTAAGGGTACGAGGCCAAACAACGGACCAGAGAGAGAGATGAAAATGAGAGGGGAAGTGCGGGAGAAGGTGCTCTAAAGATCACAGGGCACCTGGGGGCAATATAGTGTGATGGCCACGAGCAGGCACCCCGGAGTCAGAGTGTCTGGGTCCAGATCCCACTTCCTAGCTGTGTGATCTTAGTAAATCTGAGCCTAAATTTTCTCATCTATAAAATGGGGATAATATCAGTAGCTGCTCACAGGGGTGTGTGTAGGGTACATAGTGCTTGATATGTGGTGAGCATTCAATAAAGAGCAGCTGTAAAAAGCATTACCAGTGAGGTACAGACACACACGGAAGCCTCAAGTGTCTGCCAGACCCTGGGGATGGCCTTGTTCTTGGTTGCCTGAAGGGTTAAGGGGCAAGCGACCGTGGGGATGGGGGTGGGACACGGGGAGAAACCTACTTATGCTGGGCGTGGAAGAACTTGATGAGGCTCTGCAGGAAATCAGGACCTTGCTTCATCTGGCTCTCCCCGGCTTTCAGCAGATACTGGGGAGAGGGCAGGGAAAGGTGTGTGAGGTGAGCAAAGCTGAATCCTGGGGACAAGGGGCGGCTGTCCCCATCCCAGGCTAATCCTTTTGGCCATGACTGAACCTTGGTGACATCTCAAGGGCCATCTGGCAAGGACCTGGGCTGAGACTGTGACTGGGCCCCCGGGGGGGTTCAGGGATGCAGACAGGAAGACACATCCCACCCCTCCCTCGGCCTGGGGCACCCCTTACCTCACACATGTGCAGCTGGAAGACGCGTCGCTCTCTCTGGGTGTCCTGCGCCACCTCCCCGGCACTCCCTCCTGTCACCCTGGCCCGGTCCCTCTCCTTCTCCAGCCTGGCCCTAGGCCCCAAGGAAAGAGAGGCCTGAATAACTCTCACTATCCCCTTGCATGTCCCACCATCCCTACATGCTCCTGTCTGTACGGGCACATGAGTGAGGGGACCCTCCTCTGCGCAGCTGTGTGGCGGGGCTGGGGTACGATGGTCAACAGTGTGGATTCAGGGAATCTACAGGCTGGTGAGGGGGGCAGTCAGCCCCGTGAAGCAAATCCCAGCCTTGAAGAGAGCAATGGGAGAGTAAAATGGGGGATCCAACCTCATCCAGCTACTCGGGAAGTGATGCTGGAGCTGGGATCTGAAGTCAGAGGAAGCTATAGGGCTGGGTGGGAGGAGGAGACCACGTGACAGCCGCAGGCAGGAGAGATCAGGGCTCACGGCAGAGAGAGAAAGGGAGGTGGTTCCAGGTGAGGTAAAGAGGGGCCAGACCACGCAGGGCCTGAGTCAGACCCTGTTGACGTTCTTGGTCTTTATCCCAAGAGCAATGGGAAGGAGGTGATGGTTTCTAGGAAGGGAGGGGATGGGCTCAGATAGGGCCAGGTGGGATTGGAGGTGACCAGTTCTGATTTTTCTGGAAGGGATTTAGGACCATGTGGGTTAAAAGACCACAAAGTGCCTTCATTCTTCTGAGCCATGGAGCTTCCCATTTAAAGCTTAAAAAACCTTGATTCTTTTCTTTGTAGGTGAAGACAGAAAGCGCTTCCCATCCTGTAGCTAAGAGTAATCTGGGCTTTCTCCTCTAAGGATCTCAGAGTTGGTGGTTCCTCCTGTTTGTGGATGGGTGGAACTGTGTATAAATGGTTTCCTGGAAATCCCACACCCATCAGACCACCCACTCCCAGCCAGGAGAGTATTTCCACATCTGGGGCTGGACGCATGAGACCGTGAATCCCATGTAAAGGAGACAGCTTGTGTACAGTTTTGCTCCCAGTGGGTGCCAGCCCTGAGCAAAGAAAAGAGACGCGGGATAACCTTACATCTGCATTACTTCCCCTCTCCAAGCCCCAGTCTTCTCATCTGGAAAATGGGGACCTCTATCTGTACCCAGATGAGATAAAGTATGCAAAAGACTTAGACAGAAGACACTACAGTATAATATTATAGGCCCCTTTAAGCTTCAGTTTTCCCATCTGTAAACTGAGGAAGCAATGGCCCAGACTGAGTTCTCAGGCCCCTTCTGGTTCTAAAGTTCTAGACCTTACTGACGTCAGACCTCTGGAATGGTGTTTATTTGCAGAATCTGTCCCTGGAGACCCAGATAGCAGTTTCTCAACCTTGGAACTACAGACATTTTGACCAGATAATTCTTTGCTGTGGGGGCCCTCCTGTGCATTGTAAGATGTTTAGCAGCATCCCTGGCCTCTGCCCACTAGATGCCAGTAGCATCTGCCCTGTTGTGACAACCACAAATGTCTCCTGGGGGTGCAAAATCACCCCTGGGTGAAAACCACTGCTCTAGAGCAGAGTTCTGCAGGGTTTGTGTGTGTGTGTGTGTGTGTGTGTGTGTGTGTGGTTTTGTTTGTTTTTAATGTTCTTAGAAGTGGTTATTCTTCATTTCCCTAAATCTTTATGATACCCCAAGAGGGAATCTGTGGCAGGGGAGTGGAGTTAGGTGAGGACTGACCCTGTGAACGAGCCTGGGGGTCAGGGCAGATGCTTTTTTGGGATCTGAAGGTGAGCGCAGAGAGAGAAGGATGGCCAGGCCTGAGCAACAATGAGCCTGGCAGCTTGCTAAGGAGGGCGGGAGACTGAGGGGGCAGAGCAGCTGGGAGAGGGCAAGGGCAGCTCCCGTCTACATTGTTACCATATCTGCAAAAAGTGAGAGAGACTTCCCTGGTGCTCCAGATTTAACAGACTCTGCACTTCCACTGCAGGGGGCATGGGTTCGATCCCTGGCGGGGGAACTAAGATCCCGCATGATGCGTGGCATGCCCCCCCCCAAATAAGTAAATAAATAGGGAGAAATGAAAAAATAAGCTGAATATTTATCAATAGGAAGTAGTTAAATAAATTATGTTATGTGCACATATAGGAATACTATGCAGCTGTTAAAAAGGATGGGGGGAAATCTATATATACTGGCATGGAAAGAAGTCTGCTCCAGAGTATATGGAAAAAAAGGAAGCCACAGTATAGTACAGTGGCTAGAAATGTGAATTCTGGATTTGAATGGCAGCTCCCTTGCTTGCTTAACCTTATAAATCTTTCTAAGCTTCAGTTTCCCCATTTCAAATATGAGACTAATACTGCCTAGTTCTCAGATGATCTAATGCACTGGAAACATTTAGTACAGTCCCTGGTGTATGGTAAGCCCTCAATAAATGACAGGATTATGATGATGCTAATGATACTGATGATTATAGTAATAACTTGATGATTCCTTTAGGTAATTTATTTTTATTTATTTATCTATCTATCTATGGCTGCGCCATGTGGCTTGTGGGATCTTAGTTCCCCGACCAGGGATCGAACCTGGCCCCCGGCAGTGAAATCGCTGAGTCCTAACCACTGCACCATCAGGGAATTCCCTGAATAACTTTTTTAGTGTAGCATACTTCCTATTTATTTATTTAATATTTTTTATGCAAGGTCTAGTGGAGGTTAAAGGACAGAAGCTACTTAGCTCAGGATGAAGATAAGCTGTGAAGTATGATACATGGCCTTGTGAATTACCATAGCTCTGTCCCTCAGCCTCAGCTATGGTAATTTACAAAGATTTCCCTACAAAGTCTGAAATAGTCACCTGAAATGACCTGATACACCTCAAACTAACAGCTGGGAGTGCTTTCATTCCACCGCACACAACAGAAAACAGCAAAACCCATTCCCTCCCTGTCCTCAAAGTATGACCAATGTTTCATAAACATTTCAAATGTTGGGAATATTTTTATTTTCTTTGAATGGAGCTGCAGCAGGAGTGAAAAGGGCTGAAAGGCTAGTTACTAAAAAGACAGAGATAACTGGAGAAGGGGACCACAGCCACAGTCTAACATTATTCAGGGGATGAGGAACAGGTACCTGTGGAGTGAGGAGGTCAGCGGGGAGGGAGATGGGAGAGGAAAGGAATCAAAACGAATCATGCACCTGCCAACCTGACACCTTGAACCACCTCTCCTGTGATGCCTTTTCCAACCACCCTTCCCTCCACCCCAAAACTGCCGGCCTGTTCTGCCACCTCTGTGCTGATGCCTTCATTATAGCACTGTCATTTTGTATTTTAATTATTTTGGGACCCACCTCTCTTCTTGCTTACAAACCAGTGGGATCCACTAAGGCAGGGATTGTGGTGATATTTTTTCCCTCACTACCTACCTGTAAATTGGGGATAATAGCACCTTTCCCTTCCAAGATGAATAACTGATGACAGATGTAAAGAGCTTATCACAGCAGTTGGCACAAAGGAAGCTCTTAAGTAAGTATAAGTATTAGCTGCTATTATTAATAATTATTTTTAAGTGCTAATTTTGTGCTGAGTGCTCTGCTAGGCCGTTCACACACTAAAGCAATAATCTCATGAGGCAGGAATCATTACTCCATTTTACAGATAAGTCACTTGTCCAAGGCACACAGCTGCTAAGTACTAGAGGATTTGAACCCAAGTCAGCCTGATGCTAGAGCCTTAGGGACAGCACTGATAACGAACACTGTGGCTCAGATTTGTTCCATCCCTTCTTCCCTGCCTGGTTCCCCCAGCTGGTGACAGTCACAGTGTCTTTTCTGATAGATCACGGTCAGGGACTATTTTCCAAAAGATGAAGCTGAGATCCAGAGAAGGGAGGTAATTGCCCAAGATCCCCGGCTGGTCGGGGAAATGCTAGGAGCAGAGGTCTGGGCTTTTGCCTCTGAACCCCTTGCTGTGTTATTCTGGCCCCAGTTCTGGCTCAGAAAGATGGCCAATAAGTACGTGTTGAACTGCAGTGCCAGGTGCTGTATATGCACTGCACTTATTTCATCTCCACATCAACCCTGCAAGGTATCGTTGGCCCCATTTTTCAGGTGAGGAAACAGCCCTGAAAATGGAACAGGCTAGATAACTGTGTCCCCTGCACAGGGCCTGGGATGCCTTTCTTAGCAACCCCAGGTGGAGAAGGGAACCCCCTATATGAACAACCGGGGGTGAGAATCCCGGTGGTATTCAACAGATGCTATCAGGGCCCCTGGGCCCTTGCAGTTGCTGCCCAGACTGGTTTGGTAAGAATGAGGTGGAATTACACAGCAATTCATGGCTCGCTAATATCTAGCTATACCTGGAGCCCTCATAAAACGAATGTACACAGACACCTGTGCCAGGATATGTAGCTCGACCTATGTTATAGAAGCAGGAGCCAGGAGACCACTGGAAGAAGAAGGCCAGACTCAGAAGTCCTGGGTTCTAGCCCAGGCCCTATTGACAACTCACTGCATAACCTCAGACAAGCCCCTTTCCCCATCATTACACACAGTTTTTTCTTTAACCGAAACCTTACAGGCAAGATCAATATATCAATCTGGTAAAAGCAGAGCTACTTGGGGAAGGTCAGCAAGGTAGGGCTTATTCTTTCTATTTAGTAGATGATGCCCTGAAAGGCTAAAAGGCTAAGGGCTTAGTCAAGGTCACTCAGGAAGATGAAGACCATGTGATCACACATCAGATCATAAAGAGAAAGATCACCTGCCTGCATGTCCACACCCCTCCCTAGGCCTCTCATGAAAACAGATGGGAAAGCTCATCACAGCTCCCGCGCCTTTCACCACGAGATCTACACCCACAGCAGAGTGTAGATGGAGATCCTCGTTGCGGGGGAGGAGTTTCGGCCTCCTTCAGACTCAGGGAGGTCCCCATGGTGCTGGGAGCTTGAGGAACAGTAAAGCTCCAGGATCTACTTCTTGGAAGGATTTTACAGAAATAATTATGGTTGGGAGCAAGGATTTAGTTCCAAGGGTGCTTCCCCAACTACAGGGGCAGGTTCAATACATTGTGGATTATGCATATGTTGACACACAGTGCACCCATTTAAGTGACGTTGTATAAAAATATGTAATGATGTAGAAAGACGGTCACAATGTGTTTTTTTTGTGTGTGTGTGGTATGCGGGCCTCCCTCTGTTGTGGCCTCTCCCGTTGCGGAGCACAGGCTCCGGACGCGCAGGCCCAGCGGCCATGGCTCACGGGCCCAGCCGCTCCGCGGCATGTGGGATCCTCCCAGACCGGGGCGCGAACCCGGTTCCCCTGCATTGGCAGGCAGACGCGCAACCACTGCGCCACCAGGGAAGCCCCACAATGTATTTTTAAGCAAAAAAACCCCAGTATGATTATTATGATCTCGGTTTTATAAAAATATTTCTTTATATATAGAAAAATGACTAGAAAGATGTTAATACTTTAGGCTTGGAAAGGAAGGATCTTCTTCCTGGTTTTTGGTAGTTTCCCCTCCCCCCGCTTCCCCCTCCCAACCCCCGGCCTCGACATGCCACTTGTGGGATCTTAGTTCTCCAATCAGGGATTGAACCTGGGCCACGGCGGGGAAAGCACCGAGTCCTAACCACTGGACCACCAGGGAACTCTCCCCCACCCTCCACTTTTTTAAAATGATGAAATTACAGTGCTACACACACTATGTAAAAAAATTCTAAAAAAAAAAAAAAAAATTCTAACAATAGAGAAGTACTAGATATTCCCCCACATGACCCTCATCTTCTCCTAGAGATAATTAAAAATGTTTCCTCTTCTACTTCTCCATATTTTCTAAGTTGTTCATAATGAACACATATTGCTTTTGCAAAATGCAAGAGAAGCCAAAATTTTACAAAGAAGAGCAAACGGTGCCCTGAGGTACAGTGGGCCCAGCTGGGTCCTGGCAGAGGGCTGGGGCCAGGACCTAGACAGAGTTTGGCAGGCAGAGCCCAAGGAGTCCCTGCTCAGGGGCAGTTGGTTACTGGGTACCTGGGACTCCCTCTGTCTCCCTAATGTCCCAGTAGCTAGGGAGAAATCTGGAGTGTTGTGCGTTGCACACAAGAGGCCCGGGTATGGCCTTTCATCCTCTATGTCCGGCTAAATGTTTATAGATACTGCCTGGTGCTGCAGAAACAGGATCAACGAACATGAATCCTACGGCTAAATGTTTATAGATACTGCCTGGTGCTGCAGAAACAGGATCAACGAACATGAATCCTAGCTTTGCCTCTGCCTAGCTGTATGGCCTCGGGCAAGTAACTTAACCACTCTGAACCTCTAATTCCTCCTCTGATAATTGGGATACTCATATCTCCCTCACAGGGCTGGGTGAGTGTGAGGATGGATGTCTGGCACATGGAGGTGTTGAGTAAATGGATGCTTCTTTCCATCTCTCTGCCCATGTCTGGCACCACTGAGCAGATGGGTCTCTGAGAGCAGCATCTTGGGGTCCCTTCACAATAGCTCCCCTTTAGTCATCTCGTGGTCCAGCCCCCAGACTCCCATCAGGCCTGGGCATAAACCAGCCCCCATAAACATTTCTAGAGAGTGAGGTGCCATGCGCTTCTGGGTGACGTGCCCTGGCAGCACTTAGGTTCTTCCCCATATCCAGCCTCCCGCTGCAACAGAAACATTGCTCTCCTGGACAAACCATCCTGGCCGCAGCCACTTACATTTTGGCTTCGTAGTCCTTCCATGCCTTCTCCAGTTGCTTTTTGGAATCCTGTAGTTCAGAAAGAACAATTTGCCCAAAGGGGCTCTTGGGGTCTGGAATCTACAGTACACTTTGCTACCATTAGGGGGACCCTGCACTTGCATGCCCCCTGTGCTGCTTAGAGCCACAATCCAACCCCCCCCCGCCCACATAGCCCTGACTGCAAACCTGACCCCCCAAAATAGACCCAACCAACCCCATTTCTCAGAGCTGAGCCCCTTCTCCCAACTGACCTCTTCCCGCAGTTGCCAGTAATCCGTCTGAATTGGTAGGCTCAGGCCTAGGGTATTGGGGAGATTTTGGGGGGTGTGCCCTGAGTCCCCTCCCTTAGAAGATGGAGATCACCATGAGGAAAAGGATGGAGGATAAAGATCAGAATCCTCCCCTAACTTTACCCCACTGTTTTCTCCTGCCTGGTACTTGCTCACCTTTTCAACAGGAAGGTACAGGTGGAGGGACATATGCACAGAGAGGCTAAGAAGTCTACCCGAGGCCACACAGCAAGAGGGAGAGACCTGGCTGATCCCTGGCCTAGTTTGCCTGGGCCTCATCCAGCAGGCTGCTCACACCCTTCGGAACAGCCCCCCTCCCCCCACCCCCAAACTTCCAAGGTGCCCCAGTCTACCAGGCGAAAAGCTGCTGGTCTGGTTTGGGTGGTTCCCGGGCGAGGAGGAAAGCCTCTGCGGGGAGAACCTCTCAGGGGCCTTCTGGGGCAGACTTCCCAGGGAGATTATTCTGTTACTCTCTTTGAGTTCTACTTTGCCTCTAGCCAGGAGCTGCCTGCTGCAGAGAGAGCAGCCAAGCATGGGAGTCAGGAGGCCTGACTCTCACACTGGCTCCTCCACTGACGAGCTGTGTAAACTGTAAGCAGGTACCAAACTCCCTGAGCCTCAGTTTCCTCAACTGCAAAATGGGAATAACAGCACCTACAGGACCCCCCTCATTGGGTTGTTGTAAAGGGCCCTGGCAGACAGTAAGTCAGCCATCCTAGGCTCACCCCAGGGCCAGGTCCTCCTGTCATCCTGAGGGTCAGTAATGTGGGGTCAGCCCACCCACAGTGACAGCCTCGCTTGGGCTCCGTCCTCAGCCCAGCCTTGCCTCCCCTATCGTCTCCTGCCCACCCCTGTCTTGCTCCATCCCACCACCTCTGCACTCCCCCTGCTGCCCACGTGGAAACTCACCTGCCGCCCGTCCCTCAGCTGCCCCTTCAACAGACTGTCCAGGGGGAAAGAGACAATGTTGTTCAGGTTCTGAACCTGGAAAAAGCAGAGACCCCCATACCCCACCTTGGGTGACCGTCCATCCAGCCCCAAGGGGCTCAGGGTATGGTGAGGCATCACAAGGCCAAGGACAGCACTGGGGTAAAGGAGGCAGGGGAGAGAAAGACAAGAAGGTGAAGGAGTACAAGCCGTGGCGGGGTCGGCCTCCTGTGAAAGCTCTTCCCCTCCCCTGACTAATCCGCCTTATCACCTCACTGCTCAATCCACAGCATCCATGGTCAGCCTGTCTTTGTCCCTTTGCCAGAGGAACACCCTCACCTCTCCTCTCTGACCCTCTGAGGTCCACCTGTAGCGCCCATCTGTTGTTTCTGTCTGGCTAGCTAGTCGACTCCCCTTATAATGTGGGGAACCCATTCCCTATGGTCACATGGGGTGAACACCGGAGACAGAGCTGACCGGAGTGCCCTACCCTCCGGCTACTGTGACTGGATCAGAAACAGGCACGTGACCCAAGCCAGCCAATCAGGATACTTCCTGGGACTTTTCTGCCAAAGTCACCGGAGAAAGATTGTCTTTCTTCCGTAAGGTGTGAATCTGGGCCTGCCCACTGAGCAGAGACAGAGAGAAACTCTTTAAGAGAAAGAAAAGGAGCCTAAGACCAGCTGCATACCTGGACTTCCCATTATAGGGGCCAGTGAATTCTATTTTCAAAAATTAACCTAGGGAATTCCCTGGTGGTCAATGGTTGGGACTCGGTGCTTTCACTGCCGGGGCTGGGTGGGCCCAGGTTCAATCCCTAGTCAGGGAACTAAGATCCCACAAATTATGTGGCGTGGTCAAAAAAAACCAAAAAACAAAAAAAACAGATTGAAAGAGAGAAAAAGACATATAAAAAAAAATTAACCTAGTTTGAGTTGAATTTCTGTCATTTGGCAACTCAAAACAGCCTATCTAATATTTCAGCCCACCTTTCAAGGTACAGCTTGGGCCTCACCTCCTCCAGGAAGCCTTCCTCCTGTGGCCTATCCTGACCTCCCCTTTTCTGAGCCATGGAAGCCCTAGACCTCTGACCCAAGCCGCTGGGTCCTTGAGTTTGTGCCACACTGCTGGTCTTGCTTGGTGTCATTTCACATCTCAGTTCCTCGACTAGGCTGTGGCTCTCCCAGGCAGTCTGACTCTTCCCTGTGTCACCAGCTCCTGGTACATCACCCACCACTGAGGAGACCCTCAGCAAACACTAGTTTGACTGAAACAAGGGGAGGAGAGTTAAAGACAAAAGACGTCACTGATTCAGTTGAACCCAAACACTGTTAAAGGCCTCTACGTGCAGGACAGGGTGTGAGGCAGTGCTATGCAAAGAGACAAAATGATGACAGATGGCAATATTAGCTAATGTTAACTGAGCGCTACCCCGGAGCAGGCACTTAACTTGCGAAATCCTCATCACCACCCTGTGAGGTGGGGACCATTGTTATCCCCATTTTACAGATGAGGCTTGGGCAGACTGAGGCACTTGTCCAGGGTCATACACCTAGTGAGCAGCAAAGCAGGGATTCAAGGCCTGAGTCTAAGCCTGAGGTGTGGGTGCTTGATCACTAAGCAAACTGCCTCATAGAGATGATGTGGTCCCCGCCAGCCAGGAAGGGCCCTGGGTGGAACTTGAGCCACGAAAGCTGGGCCAAAAGCTATGGAGCCTAGAGGGAGAGAGGCTTTCCTGGGAGGTGGTACAGCCAGGCTTGTGCTCGGATGCTGGGTTCAAATCAACTGTGTGACCTCGGGCAAGGTGCTTAACCTCGTGTCTTAGTTTCCTAACCTGTACAGGGGGGACAATAGTAAAAACAACCCCACAGAGCTGTGCTCCAGGATGAAATGTTAACACACGTGAAGTACTGAGAACCATGCCTGCACCAGGAAAGAGCTCATGTCTTGGGGTAGCCTTGAGGCGGGGACTTGGCGGACGGGGAGGAGGCCGTCTCAGGAAGGAACCTGAGGCCACTGGGCCACGTGCAGGAGCTGAGAGGCTTGCTGAGGCGAGGCACGTTCTTGCCTTTGAGGACAAAGCAGGTATGGTTGGGAAAGCAGAGGACAAAGAGGGTGAAGGAGAGGCAGTGATGCAAAGATAGGAACCCAAGCCTGCCCTCCCTTGAGTGGGGCTCCTCCCCACTGTGAGACCCCCTCTGCTCCTGGGTGCTCACCACAGAGGAGAAGGAGGAGGGCAGGGAGGGAGGGAGAGAGGAGAGAGGAGACGCCGGCCGGAAAGAAGTCAGAGAGGAAGAAGAATGCAAATAGGAGGTCAGAACTGGAAAGGGGGACTTCCCTGGTGGTCCAGTGGGTAAGACTCTGTGCTCCCAATGCAGGGGGCCCGGGTTCCATCCCTGGTCAGGGAACTAGATCCCACACGCACGCCGCAACTAAGAAGTCCGCATGCCGCAACTAAAGATCCTGTGTGCTGCAACTAAGACCCGGCACAGCCAAAATAAATAAATAAATATTAAAAAAAAAAGAAAAGAACTGGAAAGGAACCTCAGGTCATGGGTCAGAGTTCAAGAGCGACTAGAGGTCAAGGGAAACCTGAAAGAAGGGTGGAAACCAACCCTTTCCCAGTTGGATTTTTAAGTCACTGATTAGATTTGCCCTGAGCCTGGGCTGAGGCTGAGTGAAAGAGGAGCAGGGCCTCACCAGGTTCTTGAAGAGCGCGGCCACCTCACGGGTGAACACGGCCAAGTTCAGGAAGCCGGTGGACAGTTCGTGACTGTTTTGAGACAGGTGGCTGTTGCCCAAGGACTCCACGGCCTCTCGGTACTGCTCCTCGTTCTCCACGTGCCCTGTGGAGCAGGGAGGAGCAGAGTTAGTTCCAGGCTGGAGCTGGGGAAAGGGCTGCCTCGCCAGGCTGGCACCAAGCAGGCTCACTCACCGAGGCCGGAGCTATGGATCGCCCGCACAGCCTTCTTTATTCTCTGTAGGATGGCCTGGTCTCCTTCCAGCATCTGGAAACAAATGTGGACAGAGGTTCAGGGATGCTCAGCTGGGAGGGGTGCCTGACTCTGCGATCCCACCCTCCAAACACACACATAGTTCCCTCCCTAGGGTCCCCCTGCACCCCGACGAAACATAAACAGGCCACCCTCCCCCACCCAGACCACATGGAAAGCCACAGACCAGTCACACCACACCAGGAAGGCCAGGCTTTTCTCCTCATGCAGGACAAGTAAACATAGCAATTCCAAGGCACGTGGCATAGTGGGGTATGCCAGGCGAGGGTTTGAACCTCGGCTCTGGCACTAACTAGTGTGTCAACCTAGATAAATCTGTTCGCCTCTCTGAGCCTAGGGTGCCTCACCTGCAAAATGAGGATGACACTACAGAGTTGCTGAGAGAATGATTTGATGAATACATACACGACGCTTAGCAAAATACTAGAGGAAAACATGGACATCTCTATATTCTCGAAAGACCCAGATGGGGAAAGACTTGTTCCCCAAAGCCCAGGCTCAGTAAGCAGCCACGTGAGGGTAAGGAGGAAGAGGCTGGGACACCGTCGGTGGGCAGTGAGATGAAGAGGGTAGAGGTGGACACTCAGCACCCCCTGGAGAGAATTGCTGGGACGATATCAGGCAACCCCAAATTCCAGGGGTTGCAGAACAAACAGCAGACCGTGGGGAAGCCAGAAGATGTGACAGCATCACGTGCAGGAGTCACATGCCCCGGGCGGCTCATCCCGGATGGAAACCTCCCAGACACACCCCTCTTTCAGTGGGGTATAGAA
Organism: Physeter macrocephalus; assembly: GCF_002837175.3. NCBI lineage: Eukaryota > Metazoa > Chordata > Mammalia > Artiodactyla > Physeteridae > Physeter > Physeter macrocephalus. Next base: position 16,459,363 of record NC_041216.1, read on the forward strand.
GCTGCCAACCTCATGAAATCCTCATGAAATGCATAGTTAAGTGGGAAATTATAGCTGTGAGCACTGGACTAAGAGGCTGCGCTGTGACGTGGTATGGGGGAGTACTAGGTATAAATGGTAGAAGTGCTAGAGGAGGGAGGCTCGCTCTGGGAAGGATGGGCAAGGAGAGGATCATTCATTCATTCAGTCAGTCATTCATTTCAACAAGCATCTCCTGGTGCCTATTTTATGGCCCCTTCCTTCAAAAGGCTCACAGACATATAAACACAAAGTGCCCGAAGGGGAAACAAAGAGGGGGGAATTCTAATCACCCTTTTCTCAAGAAAATATTTGAAAATCATTCACACTGGGGTATAAATGACTGATAACACGTACCCTCTATGATACAATGGGGCAAAAATTTAAGCTAAAGAAATACCGTTTTAAGGAGAAAATTCAGATCAAATCCTGGGGATGGGAAGGGATTTGCAGAAAGGCACAGAGGTTTTTAGAACTCCAGTAATGAGGCTACCATAGCACGATGAGTCCCAAGCTACGATTCTAGCCCCAGTCTCCCGAAAAATATCTCCCTGGGTGACACTAGTCCAGCCAGATCTCTAAACCTCCCCTTCTTAAAAATGGGAGAAAGATAATATCACATGGGGAAAAAAATCCATTCTCCACTTAACTCACAGTTACTGTGAGGCTTCGATGAGATCACAGACATAACAGCATGGTGCCAAGGCTTGGGGCATTTGGAAAATATGAGTATGGTTTTTACTGAGATTTGTTTTCTGCCTCTGTATGAGATCAGCCCTCATTCCTCGTGCCTGTGACTGGATAGGTTAACAAAACCCCAAAATCAGCCTCTGGACTCAGGGAGTCCTTTTAATCCCCAGTAGTCAGTGATTCTCAAAGTAGGGTCAGCAGCAACAGCTTCACCTGGGAACGTGTTAGAAATGCAGATTCTTCAGCTGAATCAGAAAATCTGGAGGTGGGGCCCAGCGATTTGTGTTTCAACGAGCCCTCCAGGTGATTGCTACGCACGCTCCAGTTTGGGGATCACTGGTCTAATTCCACCTTTCAGAGAAGCAGTAACTCATCGTTGCTAAAAGTATGACGCTGGCCCCAAACTACCTGGTTTTGAATTCTAGCTCCATTTTGGTATTTGCTATGTGACCTCTCTGTGCCTCAATTTCCCCATTCACGAAATGAGGATGATAATAGTTTCTACTATATAGGGTTGTTGGGGAGATGAAATGAACTCACATAGGTAAAGTGCTTAGAACATTATTATTTGATTGCTAATGATGTTATCCATTGCAAAATTAAATGGAATTTGGTTTAGGAATTTCTCAACTTGCCTTGAACTAATTAAAGATACCTCCCCCCACCCCCATGATACTGCTCAGCAAGATGTGGGAACCACAGGTACAGATGGACCGCAGTGAAACCTCTGTCACTGGGCAGACACAGAGTGCAAGATGTTACATGTCCTGAGTGCCTGAGTAAGGGCTCTGGGCCAGACTCTTACTTGTCACCCTCCCAGCCACCGTTTGAGACAGGCATCACCATCTGCATTTTTATAGATGAAGCTGTCAGGGGAAGGAACATGTCCAGGTATGTCCAGGTCACATAATGCTGAACAGTGGCAGAGTCATAATTTAGACCCAGGTCTGGTCAAATCCAGGGCCAATGTTCTTTCCGTAACACCAAGCTGCCCCACAGAGGTTAAGGGACACGGCTTCTTTGACCCTGGGACTGGATCTGCCTCTGAGCCTGAATTTCAGCTCCGCCATCTCTACCATATCCCCTCCACATCCCCTCACACCGGAAGGGAGGAGCTAGGGACAGAGGGAGACCTGTCCAAAGAAAAGGAAGTTGACAGCAGTGTCAGGGCCCCAACTGCAAATACTCCAAGGGCTGTCCTACTAGAGAGAAAACAGATTTATTGAAGTTGGCCCTGAAGAGGATTTCCAAGACTGAAAGGTAGAATTAGAGACACAGAAACAGATTTCAGCTCAAACACAGGAGGAAGTTCCTAAGCAAGAATAAGTGACCCTGGAGGGAGTGACCTTGAAGTACTTAGGGACTTCAGGTGGTAGAGCATGATTCAGGCACCAGATTTTGGATTAGTAGTGATGGCCATTTAGATTTCTCTCAAAGCTAAGAGTCCATGCAAGAGCCTGGGCAGGCACTGGGCAAAGGCAGGCGAAACTCAAGAGTACCAGGGACATGTCTGAACTTGGAAAACCAACTGGAGTCCTTTGGGCAGCCTTGCCTGGCTAGGCCTGGACAAAGTCTGAATTCCAGTTGGTGATACTGCCCTTTGTGCCCCCCCCACCCCCTACACACACACACACACACACACACACACACACACACACACACACACACACACTGTGCTCTCGCTCTCTGCAGGCAAAAGATCATAGATGGCAGCACTAGGGCCATGCCCAGCTGCCTTGCTTGGAAGGGCCTTCTGCATGCCCCCTTCCTGGGTCAGGATTCATCAATAGGAGCCATTCTTCATTCCTGTGATTTCTCAGAGCCAGCTGTGGTAACCATGGCGACCCAGCCCAGGGGGCAGAGCTGCTAAAGCTAAGGCCTTGAGAGCTGCAGATTAAATTTCACCATTAGACATTCACTTCTTTGGACTATTATAATACGGGGCATAGGCACCCCTTTTGTGGCATCCCATGACCATTGGAGCCATCATTAATCAGTCACAGCATTTTTCCCACTGACTCTGGTTTTGTTCCATCATTCTGTTGAGGCAGCTCTTCAGGTAGCCTCTACCAATTAAAGTATAGTTGGCACAGGAGAAGAAAACCAGTTTCTAGCTTTGTTTTGGACCATGATGCTGTCCCTTGAGAGACTAAATCACAGAATATTGGAGATAATCTAACATTACCTCCTCGTTTTACAGACTGCAAAACAAAAGCTCAGATGAGTTTCTTGCCCCAGGTCTCATAGGAAATGCAAACAAACTAAGGAAAGAATACAATCCAAAAGTTGCACAGGGCTTTACAGTTTGTAAAGTAATTTGACATCCACCCTTTAAGACTCATAGACAGTCATTGCTTTTATTCCCATCTGGCTGATGAGTTAGTGAGGCTCAGAGAAGCAAAGAAAGTTGCCTGAGCTCACACAGCTAGGAAGTGGCCGAGATAGACCTGGGACAGTTGGACTCTAACTAACTCCCTTGTTTATTCCCAGTCTGTGGGCCCCAGGCCCTGGAAGTCCAAGGAGTTACCACCATGGCCCTACGAAGACACACTTATATAGTAAGCACTACAGACCAATAAAAAAGTCTCACAAATTAGTATGACCCCATTCCAAATATGAATGCAGCTGTTATGGTCGATAAGACACAAATCTTTAAATGTATTTTTGAATTCATGGTAGCTTTTTATCCTTTTCCATATTTCTTAATCAATCAATCAATACTAAAAGTACAAGTGTAAAGGAAAGGTCAGTGAAACCTTGACATTAAAAAGGGTTCCTTCTGTCATAGAGAACAGACTTGTGTTTGCCAAGGGGAGAGGTGAAGGAGGGATGGACTGGGAGTTTGGGATTAGCAGATGCAAACAGTTATATATAAAATGGATAAACAACAAGGTCCTACTGTATAGCACAGAGAACTATTCAATATCTTGTGATAAACCATAATGGAAAAGAATATGAAAAAGAATATGTGTGTGTATCTCTCTCTCTCTCTCTCTATATATATATATATAGATAGATACGTATAACTGAATCACTTTGCTATACAGCAGAAATTGACACAACACCGTAAATCGACTATACTTGAATAAGATACATTTTTAAGAAAGGGGGTCCTTCTGTGAGGTGGCAGAATCTTGGCTCCTTTGATCTTTGATGTCCAAGAGAAGATGAAATTATATGTACTACATGTTAACTGTGAAAAATAAAATACAATATTTTAATGAGCAAACCAAGTTACACTTCAAATATTTAATGAAATGACAAAAAATGCACAGAAAACCCTGGGGCTTTTCATTTCTAACTACTGATTTATTTATAGAAAGTGCAGAAGATGGAGAAACTCGTTAAACCACACCTGGCGAATGCAACAGTGAGCACAATTAGATGATGTGAAACTACAGAATAAGCCACTGGTTTGTTTTCCTGTGGACTACAAAAAACGAAACCAAAAATGATGGAGGGGGGGGCTTCCCTGGTGGCGCAGTGGTTGAGAGTCCGCCTGCCGATGCAGGGGGCGCGGGTTCGTGCCCCGGTCCGGGAAGATCCCACATGCCGCGGAGCGGCTAGGCCCGTGAGCCATGGCCGCTTAGATGATGTGAAACTACAGAATAAGCCACTGGTTTGTTTTCCTGTGGACTACAAAAAACGAAACCAAAAATGATGGAGGGGGGGGCTTCCCTGGTGGCGCAGTGGTTGAGAGTCCGCCTGCCGATGCAGGGGGCGCGGGTTCGTGCCCCGGTCCGGGAAGATCCCACATGCCGCGGAGCGGCTAGGCCCGTGAGCCATGGCCGCTGAGCCTGCGCGTGCGGAGCCTGTGCTCCGCAACGGGAGAGACCACAACGGTGAGAGGCCCACGTACCACAGGAAAAAAAAAAAAAAGAAGACAGGGGGTTCCTATGTTCAGAAAAGTTGAGGACCACTGCACTGTTACCTGAAACCCCTTGACACCTTAGTATATGAGCGGGCCCCTTTCAAGGGACAGCTGTCTGGGCACAGCTTTTGATAAGAGGAATGGGATGAGAGAGAGTGGGGTTTGGAGAAGTCGGCCTGAGAGAGGCAAAGAAGGGCAAGGGCCAGGCGGGAGGGTCCTTGAGGGGCAGACAGGAAGGGCTTAAGGCTGACCTGCTGGCTAAAGGAAGTTGCACAAGCTCTGTTGTCTAATTCCAAAGAGGGCACGTAGCAGAAAGAGCACAAGATGTAGAGAGAGGAGACTGGGGTTCTATTCTGGACCCAATACCAAGACCCTGAGCAAGTCTGCAATCTCTCCAGTCTCTGGGCCCCAGGGTCCGCATCTGCAAAATGGGAATGATAGTGCCGTTCCAGCCACCTCCCACTGGGAGTCAAATCAATAAGGACTGGCTAAGTTTGTAGCCCTTGCAAACGTGAGCTATCCTGTTCACATCATGCTCAAAGTTTGCTTTTGCTCACCCACCTGCCCAATCAGCAGATCAAAAGAAAGCAGGGAGCCCCACAGGGCCCTTCGTGGGTGGCCGGCAAGGAGGGGCAAGGGTGGGACTGGGAAGTATTCGCTAGCATCCCTCCTCCAGGCAATCCCAGCTCAGCCCACTCCCTGAACAAGTATCTCCCCTGGAACCTAAAATCTGCAAGCCTGCCCCTCTCCACCCAGTGGGGTAGAGGGAGGGGCTGGGGCAAGGTGTCCAGCAGAGTCACTGGCACACCATAGGGGCTCATCCACACATACTGAGTGTCCGGCTGTACCTTGCCTGGCCGTGAAGGTGCTGGGAAGAGAGGGAGGTCAGGCTGGGCCCTGCCCTCAAGGTGCTCACAGCCCAGTGGGGAAGATAGAACATAGACAAGGATGTGCTTGCCAAGGGCTGAGGAGGCCTGGGTGAGGCTGGAGCAGAAAAGAAGCCTGGCGGGGGCACAGACCAGGAGCGTCCACCCCACCCTGGGATGAAGTGATGCTTCACCAGAGCCTTGAAAAATGAGGACACACTGGTGGAGCAAAGTAGGACGGGGAAGGTGACTCTAAGAGGGGAGAGGCGCCTCGGTAAAGTCCCCGGGTAGGAGTGTCTGCACATTTGGGGAGCAGCCTGGAGCTTATGGGGCAGGCACCTACCAGGGCCGGTGAGGAAGTGGTGAGCAGTGAGGCCTCAGGCTAAGCAGGGCCCCGAATGACCCTCTGGGAGTCCCTGCTCCTAATGAGAGGCGGGGGGATGCTTTTGTATCACTGCCACATGCCAGGCTTCTTCTAAGCACCTGACAGACTTTGCATTATTTCACCAAATCCTGTCAACAACCCCAGGAGGTTTTACAGATGAGGAACCTGAGGCCCAGGGTATGGCATCTGTCCAGCTCACATAGCTGATAAGTGGTAGAACCTAGACTCCAGCCCAGGGTGTCAGGTTTCAGAATCCATGCTTTTAACCCAAAACTCTAGGTTTTATCCCACAGGTGATGAGGAGCTCCTGCAGGGTTCTGAACAAGAGAGGAGTGATTCAATAAATTCTCATGGTAGATGGGACTTACCCAGCGGTCCAGTGGTTAGGACTCCACGCTTCCGCTGTAGGGGGCACAAGTTTGATCCCCGGTCAGGGAGCTAAGATCCTGCCAGCTGCGTGGCAGGGCCAAAAAAAATTCTTGCGGTAGAAAGACTGACTCTGGGGCTCATCTGCGGACCCAGGCCAAGTGGGAGAAAGGGGGTACAGCCCTGAACCCCAGGCTCGACTGGGTGACGGAGAGCACAGCCCAGCCCAGCTCAAAGCAGATGGCCAACAGAAGACACTCGGATTCCAAGCTCCCAGGCTGATCTGATTACATGAATCCAACCACCACCCCACTTGCTAAGTGCTCATTTTATTTTTGTTACCTTGTTTATTCCTGTGAGGTAGTTAATATCTTCCCCATTTTACAGATGAGAAAACCGAGGCTGGGGGAGGCGAGGCAACCGGCTCAGGGGCATGTCAGTAGCTCTAGGAAGTGTAGAGCCCTCTGCCTCCAGAGCCTTCTCTCACTATCACACCTCTCTGAGCCCCACTTTTCTCTGTAAGGATCACTGTGAAGATTAAATTAGGTCATATTTTTTCTAACGGTGGAAGTCAGGCATCTTCAGAAGCAATGCCGAAACACTTTGGGGGAAGGGAGGGGAGGCACTGAATTTTAGGCTTGCCTCTGCCATTAGGCCCTCTGTATCCCTCTGAGCAAGTTCCTTCCTCCGTCTGTGCCTCCGTTTTCCCACCTATACCATTTAGAGCTGACAGACATGACCCTTCCAGGTCAAAGCTCCGGGACTCAGAGGTGGGGTTAATCATATCCTGCAAGACTGCCCCAACCTCAGCCACTAGCAGGAGCAAAAGTCTCCAGATGGTTTTCATCTGGATAAGCCCCCAGCCCCAGCCCCTGAGTCCAGGCCGGGACAGTCAGGAGGAGCCACACTGCAAGGCCTGGAGCAGGACCTGGCCCCAGCCCCAGGTCTGCCCTGGCCCCTGGTGTGACCTTGAGCAGTCTCCTTCCCTCCCTGGGCCGACTCCCTGTCTGGAACGAGGGGTTGGGCGGTGACGTGGAAGGCTCCTGCCAGCTCTGACATTTATTATTTCAGGATCCCTCAGTATCTCGCTGTTTTCCTTCCTGCGCTGCTGGAGCCTGTGGCGGGCTGTGCGCCCCTTCAGTGGGGCCCCTGAAGCCGTCTCCCCAGCCCGGGAACCCAGCCAGCCCTGCCAGCTCAGCCTCAGCAGCTGCCCCTTGCAGCATGGTGGGAAGCAGGGAGGAAGAGGGGTTGCAGGAAGGGAGCCGCACCCTCTGCGTGTGCTGAGGCCTCCACAAACCCCAAGTTTCCTGGCTGGGATTTTCCTCAGGAGACTGCTCGGTGGTGATGAGCTAAGAGACCAAAAACTCTGCAGGAGGATCGCTGAAGATTCCCATCTGACCCCTGGCCCCAAGCCCTGAATTCCACCCAACCCTGGGGAGAACCAGCCTGCCCTCCTGGACACAGCAGCAGAGGGCCCCACGCCGCCCATCCTCTGGGTTCCCTTGTTGGCCTGGATGAATCCCGCCATGCCCCAACTCGATAGTCATTATGAATCCCTTAAACGAGGGGTCCCCAACCCCCCGGGCCGCAGACCGGTACCGGTCCTCGGCCTGTTAGGAACCGGGCCGCACAGCAGGAGGTGAGCGGCGGGAGAGCCAGTGAAGCTTCATCTGCGGCTCCCCATCGCTCCCCATCACTCACATTACCGCCAGAGCCATCCTCCGCCCCCTGGTCCGTGGAAAAACTGTCTTCCACAAAATCGGTCCCTGGTGCCAAACAGGTTGGGGACCACTGCCTTAAACCCCAGTGCTCCCCAACTCTGCAGTTTCAACATGCCACGCTGTTTCCAGCCGCTAGACCTCTGCCAGGAAAACCTTTTTCCCATTCTGCCTAGTGAACACCCCATCTTTCCCTTCTCAGCTTACAGGGCACCCCCTCCCCATCACAACAAAACTGACTTTATGCCACCCTGTGCCCACTACAGCCTTCCATCAGCGCATTCGTGGCCCTTATTTACCACGTCTGACTCTCTATGGCGCTGAAAATGCTCAAAGGGCAAGGATTGGCTCATTTGCCTTTATAGCCACAGCACCCAGCACAGGGCCTGGCGCATGAGTAGCAGTAAACCTTTGTGGAATGAATGAGTGAGTAAATGAATGAAGAGATACTAGCAAGGCCCTGTGGGAACAAAGAAAAGGCAGCAGGGGTTAAGAATTCAGGACATCACACTGTTCTGAGGTCCAAATTCTAGTTCTAATACTCTTAGTTGTGTGACCTGGGGCGAGTGACTTAGTTTCTCTGCGCCTCCATTTTCGCATCTGTCAAATGGGATAATAATAGCACTTATCTCATGAGACTGAATGTGATCGGGCATTTAAGTACCTAGCCCAGTGCCAGGTATACAGGGAGGGCTGCATGATAGCCATCCTGCCCAGCAGACATCTCTGTATTCCCAGGCCCTGAGACACATCCCCAGGCTGCCAGGGGAATCACCTGGGGTACTTAAAAAAATAAGGGTTCCAGAGCCTCACTTCAGACCTGTTAAGTCAGAGTCCCAGGGGAGGAAGAAGAGGAGTGAGAGGTAATGCACTCAAGTGTGCTTTGAACTGCCCAGCTCCAAATCCTGGCTCTGCCACTTACTGCTAGCAGAGTGGCCCAATTTATCAAAAATAAATACAGGACATGCAGTTATATTTGAATTTCAGATAATCAATGAATAATTTTTAGTATAAGCATGTCCCATACCTTGCATGCACATCCTGTATGTTCTTTGGCAAGCCTGTTTACTGGGTTATTCCATCTCTCTGTGCCTCTCATGGGGATTACATGAGTTAAAATGTATATGGGAAATGCTTACAACACTGCCTAGGGTGTTTGCTATTCCTATTCTTATTGCTTTAAAAGCAATCCAGGGGCTTCCCTGGTGGCGCAATGGTTGAGAGTCCGCCTACCGATGCAGGGGACACAGGTTCGTGCCCCGGTCCGGGAAGATCCCACATGCCGCAGAGCGGCTGGGCCCGTGAGCCATGGCCGCTGGGCCTGCGCGTCCGGGGCCTGTGCTCCGCAGCGGGAGAGGCCACAACAGTGAGAGGCCCACGTACCGCAAAAAAAAAAAAAAAAAAAAAAAAAAAAAAAGCAATCCAGACGACGATATGGAAGAAACTTGAAAACATTATGCTAACTGAAAGAAGCCAGACACAAAAGTCCAAATATTGTAGGATTCCACTGACATGAAATATCCAGAATAGGCAAATCCACAGAGACTGAAAGTTGCCAGAGGCTGGGGGAGTGACAGTGGGGAGTGACTTCTAATGAGCACAGTATTTCTTTTTGGGCTGATGGAAATGTTCTAGAATTAGTGGTAATGATTGCACAATACTGTGAATAAAGACTGCCGAACTGTACACTTTAAAATGGTTAAAATGGTACATTTTATGTAATATGAATTTTATCTCTATTTAAAAAAAATCTACCTAAAAGCAACCCAGGGGATTGTAATGTGTAGCCAAGACTGAGAATGGGGTAGGCTCTCAACGACTTTTTGTTTTGTTTTGTTTTTTTTGCGTTACGCGGGACTCTCACTGTTGTGGCCTCTCCCGTTGCGGAGCACAGGCTCCGGACGCACAGGCTCAGCGGCCATGGCTCACGGTCCCAGCCACTCCGCGGCACGTGGGATCCTCCCGAACCGGGGCACGAACCCGCGTCCCCTGCATCGGCAGGCGGACTCGCAACCACTGCGCCACCAGGGAAGCCCTCAACGAATGTTTGATGAAGAAATGAATGGATGGGAGAGAGGAGAGAGCAAAGGGCAGAGCAGAGGGGAGAAACTGCCTTGTCCAGACCTAGGCTCAGCTATTCATTCCCGGACACCCGCAAGGTACACAGATTTCTCTTTTTGCTCTGGTGCCAGGACTGCACAATTTTAGGGCTTACTCACAGTAACTACCTCATCCCTCTTGCAATTATCTTCCCCTTTTCTCTGTGGTTCCTAATCTATTTAACCATCCTATATGCAGGTGTACTTGTGTTTTTAGTAAAAGGGAATTTAAAAAAATTAAGTATCTGTTATGCACCAGGTAGATGCTAGATGCTTTATATGTAATCACCTCAAACAACCTCATAAGATAGTTATTATCGCCCTGATTTGAAGATGGGGAAACCGAGGTTCAGAAAATTCAAGTCATGTGCCCGAGGTCACACAACCAGTAGGAATTCAAACCCAGCTCTGCCTGACTTCACTTACGGGACAGTCTCCACAGATTTCAGCCACCTGCCTCTGCTGTGGGCTGTCAATCATCTTTTCATGGGCATGAATCTTTCTTCCCAGATGGGGACCTTGTCTTGTCATCTCCATCCCCTCAGAACCTACCATCTCGCCTTCGTACACAGCAGATGTTCAATAAATAGTGTTTAATGAATAACTAACCTTAAGGGGGCATGCAATAGCTCACCACAATAGTTTTCACTCTGACTGTTCATCAGAGTTGCCTGGGAACCTTCTAACTGTTCCCTTGCCCAGGCCTCACCCCTGGGAGATTCTGATTTGTAGGTCTGCATGGAGCCAACAGCATCTGAAGTTCTTAAAAGCTCGGTCAAGGGCTTCCCTGGTGGCGCAGTGGTTGAGAGTCCGCCTGCCGATGCAGGGGACACGGGTTCGTGCCCCGGTCCGGGAAGATCCCACATGCT
>NC_041216.1:16470361-16490902 GCF_002837175.3 Physeter macrocephalus
CGGAGCGGTTGGGCCCGTGAGCCATGGCCGCTGAGCCTGCGCGTCCGGAGCCTGTGCTCCGCAACGGGAGAGGCCACGACAGTGAGAGGCCCGCGTACCGCAAAAAAAAAACAAAAAAAAAAAAACAAAAAAAAGCTCGGTCAAGGTCAAAACCCAGCCCAGTTAGAAAACCTTTAGCAGCTGTTCCCAGCTCAGCCTCCTGTACCCTTCACAGTGATGCCCACTCACAAAGTTCCCAGGACAAAGGGGGCCCAGGGCCCTGTCCCAGACTCTGGGGATCTCATTGTGCCTCCGTGGGCTTCACTGCCTCATGTACTCTGGGCCCATCAAAGGGACTTTCTAGCAAAGATGTCTGAGGACTACACTACCGAATTGCTTTTTTTTGTTGTTTTTTTTTTTTTTGGTGGTACGCGGGCCTCTCACTGTGGTGGCCTCTCCCGTTGTGGAGCACAGGCTCCGGACGCGCAGGCTCAGTGGCCATGGCTCACGGGCCCAGCTGCTCCGCGGCATGTGGGATCTTCCCGGACCGGGGCACGAACCCGTGTCCCCTGCATCGGCAGGCGGATCTCAACCACTGCGCCACCAGGGAAGCCCCCGAATTGCTTTTGAGCAAAGCATTTTCCTTCTGCTTTCGCCTACAGCTCCAGTTTCTGTGCCCAAATATGCCTGTGTCACCTCGGTGGCCAGAAACAGCTGAATACCAGGCAAGGAAGTTGGGCTCAAAGACGGCCATTTGGGGAGGTGAAGAGCCTTTGTGAGACTGGGCTTGAGGCTGACACTCCAGGAGAACCCTGTGTCCTTGTGCAGAGGCAGCCTGGAGTGGGAAGAGGCTAGGCTCAGATGGAGCTGGGTTCTAAGTCTGGCCTGGAAAACCCTCTTGGCCCAGGTCCCTGGCCACCATCCCATGTCTCTACTTCCCTTCTCAGGAATAATTCTCATCTGCCTCCTCAAATCCAGTCCAGGCCAGTGTGGAAGGGAAAATAGCACTATATCTGTTGGGTTTTTTTTTCCCCTAAATCAGTTCTCAAGGTCATCAATGACCTCCGTGTTGCTGACGTCAGGGGTCATGTCTCTGTCATTTTCTTATGTGACCTCTGGACATCTAGGCAGCATCCGACAAAGCTGAGCATGGCTCCCTCATCGAAACATTCCTCCCCTGGCTTCTGAGGCACGGTCCTCTCTTGATTTCCTTCCTTCCTCATTGGCAGCTCCTTCTCAGTCTCCTTCATTAACTACTCTTCCCATCCTAATCTCTCGATCCTGAGCTCCCCAGAGCTTGGGCCCAGGTCCTCTTCATTCCTTTCCTTGGGTGATTTTATCCACTCCCACTTCTTTAAAACCAGCTGATGCACTATACGCATTATGTGGTTCATGGACCACCTGCATGAGCAACTCTTGGGGGTGCTGGTTAAGATGCAGATTCCCGGACACCCTCCTGCAGGCTGGTGAACCTGCCAAGGACATTTGTCATTTTAAAAAATTAATTAATTAAATTATTATTAATTAAATAACAATTAACTTATAATTAATTATAAATTAATTATTTATCTTTGGCTGCATTGGGTCCTCGTTGTTGAGCGTGGACTTTTCTCTAGTTGAGGTGAGTAGGAGCTACTCTTCGTTGCGGTGCGTGGGCTTCTCATTGTGGTGGCTTTTCTTGTTGTGGAGCACGGCCTCTAGGCGTGTGGGCTTCAGTAGTTGTGGCTTGCAGGCTCTAGAGCACAGGCTCAGTAGTTGTGGCGCATGGGCTTAGTTGCTCCGCAGCATGTGGGATCTTCCCGGACCGGGGCTTGAACCTGTGTCCCCTGCATTGACAGGCAGGTTCTTAACCACTGTGCCACCATGGAAGTCCCGGACATTTGTCATTTTTGCCAGACTGGTATCTGAACCTCTCTCCTACATCTGGGAAACTGCTTGCTGCACAAGTCTCAGCAGAGCTTGCCTCCTATAAAAGCTGATGAGACCAAATTCACGCTTTTCCAGACTCCTTTGCAGCTAGGGTACAGGTAAGTATGAGCTAGCCTTGGCCAATCAGAGGCATTCACTACAGACTTTGAATGAGGAGCAGAGAGGGTGGAAGATCATTCTTATACTGATGGCAACAGCAGTGAAGGTGTCCAGTCCCCAGGGGACAGTGGTGGTATATGCTGTGGCATTTAGTGCGAGGCAGCAGTGTCCTCGCCAGACTGGCTCAGTGGAGTGATTTTGGCTGAGATCTCCCCTGCTGCCTCGCCCCACTTCTCTAGCTTCCCAGAAATCCTGTGAACTACTGAATATTCCCTTTCAGTGAACTCCTCTTCTGTCTAAATCGGCTCAGGTTGGCTTCTGTTACTCGCAATAAGAAGCCTAAGTAAGAAACAGCTACTGAATTGGACTCTCTGGGAATGATGCCAGGTGATTCTTACACAGATCCGAGTTTGAAACCCACTATCTCAATGCTGACAACTCTCAAATGCGTTATCTCCAGCCCACCCACTCCTTTGACCTCCAAACTCATATATGTAAATGTCTTCTTGACTTCTCCACTTGTATGTCTCAAAGACCTGTAAGATGTAAAAACAGAATTCTTGACTCTCCTCCAAACTTGTTCCTCTCCCAGATTTCCCCTCCCTAGGAAGGGGCAATGGCATTCTTCCATTAGGAATTTGGGAACCATTCTTGACCACTCCCCACATGCACTCCATCAACAAACCTTGATGCTACTACTTATAAAATACTTCTAGAATCTGTCCCCTTCTCCACCAACCATGGCCCTACCCACTGCACCATTGTCTCTTCCATGGACAACTGCCAACAGCCTCCTTGGGTCCTCTCCTGCCCCCTCCAATCTCGTCTCCACACAGCAGCTGATATGACTGTCCTAAAATATAAATTGGATCATGTTGCCTGCCTGCAAAATAAATAAAATCCAAACTTGCCACCAGGGCCTACAAACTTGAATATGATCCGGCTCCAGCCTGCCTTCCCAAACTCATCTGTTGTCACTCTCCATTTGCCATTGCTACGCTTCTGCTCCTCTGGCCTCCTTTCAGTGTCACAGACACTTTAGGTTCTTTACTGACTCGGGGCCTTTGCCTAAGATGTTCCCTCCAACTGGAGCACCCTCACACCATTACTCTCTATGAATGCTCCTTTTCAGGTTTCTTCTTTTCTTTATTTGTTACTCCCATCGATATTTTCCAAGCTTCTACTATGGTGCTGTGGTAAATACTAGGGATAAAATGGTGAGATAGGTTATTTTCTCATGGAGGTCAAAATCTAGTGAGAAATCAGATTTTAATAAAGTAATTATGCAAATAAATGTAAAATTTATCTAGGAAGTGTGCCGCAAAGGAGAGAGACACACGGTGCTATTAGGGAGAACTGAGCTATAGAGTAAATGTGGAAAGACAAGTTAGGAGGCCAATGCAGTGTTCCAGGGGAGAGTGATGTGGACTAGGGTAGCGATGTAGAGAAGTAGATGGACGGCAGAGATGTTTAGAAGGTAGCACTGATGACCCTTGGTGATGAAGGGTGCATGTGGAGCTTCTGGCTTGCTTACCAGAAGAGAGGGAGGGACCACTCTCTGAGAAGGGAATGCCAGAATGGCCAGCCTGAGGGGGGAAGTCATGAATGTGGCTTTGGACACATTGAGATGTCCAAATGAAACAGCTGAGTGAGCAGTTGGACATGAGGGTCTGGGCTAAAGGTACAAATGTGTGAGTCACCTGAAGATGGAAGAGGACTGAACCCATGGGTGTGGATGAGATTGCCTGGGGAGAGAGGCTAGCATGCCAAGAGATGAGGACCCAGGACCAAACCTCAAGGCAGGCCTGGAGAGAGGGAGAATGAGCCGTCATGACATTTATTACACGTGCAATTGCTGACTTGTTTGTTTACCTGTTTACTGCCTGTCTTCCCCAGAAGACTGTAAGCTCAGTAGAGCAGGGACTGCATCTCTTTAACAAGCAATGTGTCTACCCAGTGCCTAATACAGGGCCTGGCATGGAGCAGTTCCCATGCATGATGCTGGCCACTGTGTCCCTCGGCAGGGCCGACCTCATCCATTCCTTAGATAACATGGTCTCCACTGGTCTCCACTGTCCAGCAAAAAGCCCAAATGCCTAAATGACATTCAAGGCCCTCCAAGTCATGCTGTACCCCCTGAGCTCTCCAATCCATCTTTTTTTTTTTTTTTTTTTGCGGTACGCGGGCCTCTCACTGTTGTGGCCTCTCCCGCTGCAGAACACAGTCTCAGGACGCGCAGGCCCAGCGGCCACGGCTCATGGGCCCAGCCACTCCGCGGCGTGCGGGATCCTCCCGGACTGGGGCACGAACCCGTGTCCCCTGCATCGGCAGGCGGACTGTCAACACTGTGCCACCAGGGAAGCCCCAATCCATATTTTTTTTTTTTTTTTTTTTTTTTTTTTTTTTTCGGTACGCAGGCCTCCCACCGCCGCGGCCCCTCCCGCCGCGGAGCACAGGCTCCGGACGCGCAGGCCCAGCGGCCACGGCCCACGGGCCCAGCCGCTCCGCGGCACGCGGGATCCTCCTGGACCGGGGCACGAACCCGCATCCCCCGCACCGGCAGGCGGGCTCGCAACCACTGCGCCACCAGGGAAGCCCCCCCAATCCATCTTTTTAATTCCACTACACTTGAGCTTTCCAAACTGGGGTTCCTTTACACCTGGATAACCAGAGGCACAAAACAGGATGAACACAGTGCCTCTCCCTGGAGCCTAGATTGTGCCAAATGAAGAGAAATGGTTGTGGACACATGGGGGTGCGGGTGGGGACTTTCCAGGCCCTGCTCCTCTTCTCCGAGAAGTGTCCCCTCCCACAATGTAGGTCTCTGTGGCCATGTTTCCCTGCCTGAGTCAATCCCTCCATGACCTCTGCTGATGAAACCAGGGGTGGGGACCCAGCTTCTGGAACCAATCCAGAAGCTGGGCTGGGCCATCAACCTCTCTGCCAGGAACTTGGACGCAAGACTGGCTTGGTCCTTTAGATGCTGGACCAGTGAGGTCACGTGAATGTGGGGGCTGAAGATGCCTGACTTCCCCAGAAGACTGTGTGATGCCCTTTGGGGCCTGTGTGATGACAAGTGAGCAAAAGCACTGTTTAGCTGTGCAGAAAGAAACAAGAGGCAAGAGACAGCGGGAATGAGGAAGCAGTTGCCTTTGTTCCTGATGATTTCCCAGATTCAAATGAGGCCCTGGTGAGGCCCGGGTGAGGTCCACTTTAACCTACAGTTCTTCAGTCCCATAAGGCACCTCTAGATCCTTAAAACAAATTTCCCTTCAACATAAGCTTTAGAGGGTTTCTGTTTCTTGCAGACAAAAAAATCTCTAAGATTACATAATTTTTTATTATTTTTGCAAAATAAAAATATTATTTTGGTAAAACAAACATCGACACATGATGAAGCAGAATGGAAAATTCACAAGAATATTAAGAATTAAGAATGAAATCCTTTCTAAAATAAGATTCAAAAACACTAAAGTCACAAAGGAAAAGATAAATTTGACTCCAATGAAACTTAAAACTATGCATTATAAGACTTGATACCGACTTAGGCAAACATTCCTCTTAACCACCACCCCTTTATTGATAATACATTTTCTCTGAGGACAGATATTGGGAAGCATGCACATTTCCATAGCAGTTACCTCTGGGGAGAGTACAGGAATCGTGAGACATGGTCAGAGGTGACTTTAGTCTTTTCTGTTATGTATTTTAAATTTTTAATTAAAAATTAGTATGTCTTTTGTTCAATTAAAATTTCATTAAATCTCAAAAAATATATATAAAACACAAGGCTTTGAAGATCCCCTGGTTGTGGTGGACTGCTTCATCCAAGACCCACTGGGAGATTTAAGTTCACTAGTAGTTTGAGACACATGGTATAGCATGAATTCTCAGCACTGTCACAGTGGCTTACTTGGTTCCTGAATATGCTTTCTTCCCATCTGTCTCCAAATTCACTCACTTGTCCTCTCCACTTAATGGAGTTCTTCCATCCTTCAAGACCCATCTGGAAATGTCACCTCCTCCAGGAAGCTCTCCCTGACTGCACCAGTCCTCACTGCTCTCTCTCTCTCTCCCTCGCTCCACTGGCCTCTTATGGCACTAACCATACCTTCTCTGTGTACTCTGGACAGTCTCTTGGGGTTCCACTTATCTCGCTAAGACAGGCTACATCTCCCCAACCAGCCAGCAAAGCTGAGCAGCATCCTTATGTTCTTGGTACCTAGCAGAGAAATGGCATGGAGAACTGACATAGCACAGGCCTTAAATTCAGACAAAGCCACTATGTGGCACAATGCAACTGCCTTAACTTCCCTGGGCCCATTTTCACCTGTTTTATTGTGGATATCAATGAGATGACGGATGTAAAGGGGCCCAGGACAGGAAGACGACGGTTGACAGAATGATTATCTGTCTTAATACTCTCTCACATTTGAGCAGCTTTTAATCAAAAACAAAAAACATTTAACAACCCAGAGAGGTAAGCAAGGAAGGTGAAATAGGGTGAAATTTTAAGGGTGAAATAACTAAGGTTCAGAGAAATTACACTGGGACTTTAGAAGGAAAGGAATAGGACCAGGGGTTAGAACATTTGGGTAGAAATGCCAGTTCTTCCACCATCCAGCTGTGGGAGCTTAGATAAGTCTGTAGCACTCTCTGGACATCAGTTTCCCCATCTTAAATGAGAGAGTTCCTAGATGATCTCTATCTTAAAGGGTCCCTCAGCACTGACATTTAGCTTCCTGTAACCTGCCCAGGGTCCTTCCTAGCAGGACTGCAAAAAAAGACTTCAAGTCCCAGGACAGAGTCCCTAGTTACTCCCAGGAAACCAGCTGAGACTGGAACACTTGCTTTGAGAATCAGTCAAATTTTGATTCTGCTAAATGGAGCTTCCAGCCTGGGGGTTAGTCATGCCCAGAACTGAGATCGGGGTAATGACAGCATCAAACTACATGTAAATATAAACACAAATGCAAAGCCAAACAGGAAACCTCAGGAAAGTCCAATCCAAAGGTCAGATTCTAACTTTTGAGGCACTGAAATGCTGAAGAGAAAAACTGTATTTGGGTGTCAGAAACCTTTCTATTGCAAAAATGAACCTTTGCGCGCACCAAACTGAAGTCCCAAAGGCAAAGGAGACTGGGTTTTGTCTGGCCTAACCTGGGGTAAAGCTGAGCCCTGATGGGAGTCTGCTGTGGCCTCCAGATCCATCCTAAGGGCTCTCTCCCCCAGGCACACACAAGTGCTTACACACACAAAGCCAGGCGAGGCCAGATGCACGGGCATAAATGGGCATTTCTGTCCCTGGAGAAGGGTTCATAGTACAGCCCTTTCTCCTGATCCTGCTCTAACATTTTAATGAACAACCCAGAGAAGAGTGTGAACTGTGAAAGCCCCAAGGATGCTGATCGTACTGACCTCTTCTAGGTCACAAGATGAAGACAAACCTCAGGAAGCTCTCTCTCCTCAGGATGAGGCTCTGAGGCAGTTTCCCTGTGAGCCTCCAGTAAAATACAATCTACATTCATAGGCGGTGGACTCTAAGCTACTGGTTCTGCCCAAGGAAGGAAGCCAAAGCTTCTTATTTTAATTAAAACATGTACCCCCACTATATGCAAAGCACTAGGCTAGGCTCTGTGAGAGAAATGAGGACAAAAGAGACCCAGTCCCTATCTAAAGAGGTCTGTCAATTAACCCCATAATCATTCCACTAATCAAAATGCATGCCGTACATACATGGCCTCATGTACTACCACAGTCCTGTGAGGTAAACATTATTATCCCCATTTTATAGATGCCAAAAGTGGGGCACAAACAGATCAGGTCACGTGCCCAAGCTCACACGGCTGGTAAACTGCAGAGCCAAAATTTAAACACAGGTCTGCCTTCCCCAAAGTGGGTGATCTTTCCACAGTCCTCTATCACCCTTACCAAGTGATACACACAGACTGTGGGATGGGGGTTCAGACTGCTGGGGAGAGGAGGAGAAGAAGAGATTTCCCAAGACATTGGCCCAGGGTATTATGAACTGTAAATCTTTGTATCTACCACACAATAGGTGCTCAATATTCTTATGGTGAAGGATGGAAGGTGAGAGCTGCTGTTGAGGTCCAAAATGCCACCCCAGTTCAGGGCATCTTCTGAAAGGGAGCTGCAAAAACACATTATTCTCCTTTGGCCCAAAGCCTCAGGGTGTCCGCCCTAGAATATTCCTGCAGAGGAGGCCAGGGAAAGTGCAGCGGGTCTGAAGAAAAGGAACTAACTCCAATGAGCAGGGGAACGGGGTGGGGCAGCCTGCAAGGGCCAGAGAAAAGGCCTGGGATGCATTTCTGGAAAAGACAAAGAGGAGAGGGGAGGGGAGAGGAGACTGTAAACTTGTGAACAGCCTGGCCAAGGTGAACCCCGGCTCCTGGCGCCTTCTCATTCGCATTCATTCCACAAACACCGGCCAAATCTCAGAACCAGCCGTCTGGGGGAGGGCGCCTCACTGCTCCCAGGGAGAAGTTAAGTTCAGGACTGAGGCTGGAAGGTCTGCTTCCCAGAAGGGGAGTGACTTGGGGGACGAACCTGTGGGGCTCCAAAGATGAAAACCCAAACAGATGAAGTGAGGCGCTGAGCAAACCCACAAGCGACGGCGCGGCAGGTCACGAAGAGCACTGGGGGTATGTCCCTCGACCTCTTAAGTCTGTCGTCGAGGTGACCTCGAGGACCCCCAAATGGTCTCTCGGCCCCCCCCCCAAACACTCGACGGTGAGGACGCAGATGTTTGAGATGCACTCTGTTCTCACAGCTCTAGGGAGGGGGAAGGTTTCTGGGGCGCGGTAAGGAGGGCCATCGCAGTTCCGGTCACGCCTGTGAAGGTCAAGGCGAAGCCCTGCCGAGACCCCAGACCCCTCCCGCCTCGGCCCCCTCACCTCCTCCCGCGCCAGTGCTGCCCCGCGGCACCGGGGCATCTTGGCGGCGAAGGCGGCAGCCCCGGCCGGGGAGCTGAGGTCCTCTGCAGTGACGGCCAGGAACTCTGCGACGCTGAGCTGCTCGGGCATGGCGGGCGCGTGGTGGGGCGCCGGGGCTGCCGGAGTGGGGCCTGGGGGTCGCTCGCCGCAGTGCTCTGGGCTGGCCTCCCAGCCCGCCGCGGGCGCCGTCCTGGCCTCCGCGCCGCCCCGCCCCCTCCGCGCCGCCCCGCCCCCGACTGCCTTTGCCCAGCACAGCCGCGTCCCCTCTGGTCCTGGGAGCCCAGACCTTTCCCACTCCGCCCGCTTCTCGGCCCCGCCCACGGCCTTCCAGCCTCGCTCCCCACCTTAGCCTGGACCGCCCGTCCCCCGGCCCTCGCGGGCCTCCCAGCCCTGAGAGTCCCGCCCCTGGCCCCTCGCCCGGCTCCTCGGCCCAGCCCTCTGGCCTCCCATCCCCAGAGAGCTCCGCCTCTGGCTCACTGCCCCGCCCCCGGCCCATCGACCCAGCCCTCTGGCCTCCCATCCCCAGAGAGCTCCGCCCCTGGCTCACTTCCCCGCCCTCGGCCCCTCACCAGGCTCCGCGGCCCCGCCCCATGCCTCTCTGCTGGGTCCTTTGGCCTCTCTTTCTTAAAGCTGCCTCCCTCTCGGCGCGTCCACGGCTCCGCCCCTTTGTCCCGCTCCCGGGCCTCCGAAGTCACCCTGCCTCCCAAAGCCTCGGTGCCCTATCTCCGCATCCCTCCTTAATGCGCCTTGCGTTTTCCTCTCCTACCCATTAGTTCCCAGTCCTCATGACCTCACCCCTTCAGCTTCACCCTCACCCAGCCCCTCGTCTCTCTCCCAAGGCCGGGATGGTTGGGGGGAGGATCTCGGTGCCCAGCTCCGCCCCGAGTCGCCCCACCCCTCCCTTGCTCCGCATACCCCGCTCTTGGCCTCTGCTCAGCGTGCAGCCAGGGCCGCCCAACCGCCCCTTCGCTCCTCCCCTAAATAGCGTGCCCCGCCTCCAGGGTCTTTGTGGCTCGGCGCCTCGGATAGCTGTGTGATTTGGGGAAAATTACATCCCTTCTTGGAACCTCAGTTTTCTTCTCTGAAAAATGGGAAGTCTAATGCCCACTTGGTTGTGATATTACGTGGAGGGAACCTTACACGTGCGTGTACCCAATAGGCGCTCAGGAACTGGCTCCCTCTTATCCAGCCTTCTCACACACACCTTCATTCTTCCTGGGCTCAGTCTCCTGCCTTTCACTCCTCAACCTGGCTCACCAACCCCACCAAGCTAAAGATTGCCACTCCTCCCCACCCACTATCCTCTGCCTCTTGGGAACCACCTATATATTTGGGTGGATGAGGGATGGTGTTCAGGATAAAAATCCACTTAGATTTAGTTCTGGAGCCTGAAGTCCTCTGGAAAATATCAGGGAAGCACTGCGGTGAAGAACATTGGCTTTGGAATCAGATAGGTCTAAGTCCCCATCCTGGTGCTGCTGTTGACCAGCTGTGTACAGCTGAGTAAATTGCTTGCTTCTCTAAGCCTGAATTTTCCACCTCTTGAAATGGCCTAATGGCATTTCACCCCACTAAGTGACTGAGAGGATTATGTAGTTTGCGTGGAAAAAAAAGAAAAACGGAAAAGATACACACTACAGTATTACCAGCTGAGGGTGTTATGAGTAATTTCTTCTTTTAGCTAATCGGTCTATCCTAACGTTTTGGTAATGAATTTATACTATTTGTGGAATAGAATTGAAAGTTGGAAAAAACCTGTTCAATCTGGTGGAGGAGACAGGACCAATAGGCTGTGAAATACAACTCTGGTTCACCCCTCAGTCACCCTTCAACCCACTCTAGCCTGTTTTCAGCCTGAACTACTGCAAACAGTAATTTCATTTTTTGAAAAAGCACCATTTTCCTCGGTGGTCCTCCTCCTCTCTGACTGCTCCTTCTTAGGGCCCTTTCTGAGGTGCACTTCCTCTGCGTGTATCTTAAATGCTGGACCTTCTGCTCTTCTCACTCTACTCAGGCTTCCTGAACACCTTCATCCAACTCCACCAGCTCTCTTTACATCATTGATGTTGATGTCTCCTGTATTCGACGCCTCTGTAACAAATTAGTGCAAACTTGGGGGCTTAAAACAACACATATTTATTCTCTTACAATCCTGGAGGTGAGAAGTCTGAAGTGAGTTTCACTGGACTGAAGTCAAGGTATCAGCAGGGCCACACTCCCTCCAAATGCTCTAGGGGAGCATCTGTTTCCTCACCTTTTCCAGCTTCTAGAACTGCATTCCTTGCATTCTTTGGCCTGTGGCCAAGCTCCTCCATCTTAAAGGGCATCTTGCTTCTGTGTCATATTACCTTCTTTTCTGTGGTCAATTCTCCCTTGATCTCCATCTTATAAGCACATTTATGGTTACATTTTTGGCCAACCCAGATGATCCAAGATAATCTCCCCAACTCAGGAACCTTAAATTAATCACATCTTCAAAATTCCTTTTGCCATATAAGATAACATTTACAGGTTCCAGGGATTAGGACCTGGGTATCTTTGTGGGCCATTACTGAGCCTACCACATTTTTCAAGGCTTAAGATCTATGTATCCAACCATTTATAGGATGGTTTCATGTGACTATCTCACAGACAGTCTATATGTCCAAAACCGAACTGGGCATCTTGTACCTCACTTCTGGTCCCAGCTCCTTCTCTGTCCCTGTCTTAGTGGAAGGCACCACTGTGCACTCCCTGAAGATCATCCTCCCCATCTCCTTCCACCAACCTACACTCAATCATTATCACTAGCTCCTGAATGTCTTACAAATATAGCCACATTCTCCAGCTCCTGGCCAACCCCAGTCCAGGCCACACTACCTCTGACCTCCTCACCAGTCTCTCTGTGCCCAGTCTTGCATATCTGATCTGTTGCTCCCCTGGTTAGAACTCTTCAATGGCCCCCATTGCTCTCTGGATGAAAGACAAACTTTTTTCATGGCTACCTGGTCCCGCAAGATCTTTTGCTCCTGCCGTTTTCATTTTCTTCCCTACCTCTCACCCCTTCTTTCCTGCCATGAGCCAAGCTCTCTCATTATTCTTCCTTCTGCCAGTAACACTCCCCGACCTTTCAACTGCTCAAATTCGATGTCAATTCCTCCAGGAAGCCTTCCCCAATGTCCTTCTTGGAACTCCCACAGGACCCGGTATCCCCTGCCCCAGCACTTCTCACTGAGAACTGTAATCACCTGTTTGCTGGTCTGGGTCTCTGGCCCAGTTATTTATTTACTGAGCACTTACTATGTACTAGTCACAGTGCCAAGGGTTATACAAGCAATAGCTCACTCAATATCCACAACAACCCAAGGAGTCGGGGAACATTATTCTTCCCATCTCTGTGGTATAGGTGGGAAAACCAAGGCTTAGAGGGGTTAATTTGTATAAAGTCAAAATGAAAATAAAACCAAGATTTCAACCAAAGTCTGCATGACTCCATAGCTTTTGATTTATTATTAATCACCAAACTATGCTACCTAACTAGAAAATATTGCCTCTTATAAGTAGATATACATGTTCCATATATTTATTTATTTATTTTTGCTGTGTTGGGTCTTCGTTTCTGTGCGAGGGCTTTCTGTAGCTGTAGCAAGCGAGGGGCCACTCTTCATTGCGGTGCGTGGGCCTCTCTATCGCGGCCTCTCTTGTTGCAGAGCACAGGCTCCAGACGCGCAGGCTCAGTAGTTGCGGCTCACGGGCCTAGTTGCTCCGCGGCATGTGGGATCCTCCCAGACCAGGGCTCGAACCCATGTCCCCTGCATTAGCAGGCAGATTCTCAACCACTGTGTCACCAGGGAAGCCCCATGTTCCATATATTCTCTCCTATAATTAAAACATGCCACCAACCAGAGGCAGAATACTATCGTAATATCTTGCAGGCTAAGAAATTATTACTGTTTTGTAAAGCAACTTCTTCAATGTCAAATCCTCTATCAGATACTCAAACCAAGAGACACATACTGCTGAGGGTGGGCCACTTTCTGAAGCATAATTTTTATTTCAAGACTTCTGGGAGAAACTGAATAATAAATGGTAAGTAAATTACAGTATTATTTGGAAATAAGATAAACCGAGAGCTATATCAGGGTAGGTTGCAAAATTTTTAGGAATTTTCAGAGAAAACATGTGCCTTCAAGGAAATTTCAGTTGCTTCTACTT
This sequence comes from Physeter macrocephalus, assembly GCF_002837175.3. Taxonomy (NCBI): domain Eukaryota; kingdom Metazoa; phylum Chordata; class Mammalia; order Artiodactyla; family Physeteridae; genus Physeter; species Physeter macrocephalus. The sequence continues at coordinate 16,483,516 of NC_041216.1, forward strand.
ATTTCCCCAGACCATCCTACATAAACATTCACTTTACTAAGGCTATTTCAAGGAAAGAATTTGAGAGACACTACTTATAAAATTGCTGTTTCTAGGTCCCTGGACCAGCCAGTGCAAATCCACCTCCCTGGAATTCACTTGTTCACTCAATAAACATTTATCAAGCAGTTCTAGGTGTATTCCTGAGTGGAAAATGACAAGTGGGGAGGCTTTGGATACAAAGGTGGGCAAGATATGGAGCAGTTCTCAGGGAACTTGTACCCAAATAATCATACAATGCAAATTATAAATGCCCTTAACGAAGTGCTATGGGAATTAGGGGTGGGGAGGGGAAAAGAGTCCTTTCCCTGTCTGGCTCAGGGAAGATGGGGCAGCTTCAGAGAAGAACGGCACCTGAGCTGAGCCCTGAAGGATCTGAGGGAGTTGGGACAGAATGAGCAAAGAAAAAGACAGTACAGAAAAATCCGTTCCCATCAGTGTGGACACATGCTGTAATGTCTCCCGTAATTAAAACAATTCCTCTTGAATTCTAACTCCTCCCTCCAGCTACTGCCCCATTTCTCTGCTCCCCTTTCAGAAGTCCTTGAAAAGTCGCCACTATATTTACAGTATCAAAATCTTCTGATATTTTCCTTTTCAGTAAAATAACATTTTGCTTTTATTTAAATATTATATGAACAATTCAATTACAGTGAAATTTTCCCTAAATTTCCAGGTTTGGGGTAATCTTTAAGTAATCCATAGATGTTTGATATCACCCCAAGATTATGTTTATATTGGGTTAAAATAGAGGATAAAAATGTAAGAATCCCAGTGTTTGATGTACCTAATGCAAATACTCTCTTTTAGCTTCATAACATTTATTTATTTATATTATTATTATTTTTAAATTTATTTATTTAATTTATTTATTTTTGACTGCATTGGGTCTTCATTGCTGCACGCGGGCTTTCTCTAGTTGTGGCGAGCGGGGGCTACTCTTCATTGCGGTGCGTGGCTTCTCACTGCAGTGGCTTCTCTTGTTGCAGAGCACGGGCTCTAGGCACGCAGGCTTCAGTAGTTGTGGCTCGCGGGCTCTAGAGCGCAGGCTCAGTAGTTGTGGCGCACGGGCTTAGTTGCTCCAGGGCATGTGGGATCTTCCCGGACCAGGGCTTGAATCCGTGTCCCCTGCATTGGCAGGTGGATTCTTAACCACTGCGCCTCCAGGGAAGCTCCGCTTCATAACTTTTAAAATAGAACCTCTTAAGATAGCTTCTCTTTATTTCTGCCTGCAACCAGTAGTATAGAGTCAGGAGCAGCTGCTTGGACAACTGTTCACCAGCATCATTGGATTATTGTGCTTGATTTTGGGTCATGGGCAAACTGCCATCTGTCAAGAGGAGAATCCAGGATGTTGCTGGGACTGAGCAGCGGGGAGGGTGAGAAATGAACTCAGAGTGGCCCTGGAGGCAGCTGCAAGGAGCCAGTGGGCAGAGCAGTAGGAGTTCAGGAAGGAGGCCAGGCCTGTACTCTGATATTCTCTGAAACTACCACTGATCAGGCTTTTGCTCCCACTAACCACTGAAACTGCTCTCATCAAGGTCACCAGAGACCACCATGGTCCTGAACCCAATAATCACTGCTCAATTCTCACCACGCTTGGCCTCCCAGCAGCTTCCTCCATGCTACACTTTCTTCACTTGGCCCCCAGGACACCACACTATTTTGATTTTCTTCCTCCCTCACTCACGCCTCCTTTTTTTTTTTTTTTTCGCGGTACGCGGGCCTCTCACTGCTGTGGCCTCTCCCGTTGCGGAGCACAGGCTCTGGACGCGCCGGCTCAGAGGCCATGGCTCTCGGGCCCAGCCGCTCCGCGGCATGTGGGATCTTCCCGGACCGGGGCACGAACCCGCGTCCCCTGCATTGGCAGGCAGACTCCCAACCACTGCGCCACCAGGGAAGCCCGATGCCTCCTTCTTGATCTCCCTTTCTGGTTCTTCCTGTTCTTTGTTATTTCTTAACACTGAGGACCCAGTCCTTGGTCTTCTACCCCCCTACCTCCATGCTCACTCCCTTGATGATCTCATCCAGTCCCATGACTTTAAATACCATTTAGATCCTGATGATTCCCAAACTTATAACTCCAGCCTGGACCTCTCCCCTGAACTCCAGACTCCCATATCCCACCATCTCCTTGACACTCCCACCGGGAAATCTAATAGGGCATCTTGAACTTAATATGTTCAAAGCTGAGCTCCTGATTTCCCTTCCCAAACCTCTTTCCACACATCAGGAGATCTGTTGGCTCTTCCCCCAAAAAAGATTCAGAATCCACCACCCCACATCACTGATCCAAGCTACATCATCTCTCGCCTGCATTCCTTCGGGTGCCTTCTGATTGGTCTCTCTGCTTCCACCCTTTGCTCCTCTACAGGCTATTCTCAACAGAGCAGCAAGTGAGCCTTTGAAATGTCACGTCAGGGGCTTCCCTGGTGGCGCTGTGGTTAAGAATCCACCTGCCAACGCAGGGGACATGGGTTTGAGCCATGGTTGGGGAAGATCCCACATGCCATGGAGCAACTAAGCCCGTGTGTCACAACTACTGAGCCTGCGCTCTAGATCCCATGTGCCGCAACTACTGAAGCCTGTGCACCTAGAACCCATGCTCTGCAACAAGAGAAGCCACCACAATGAGAAGCCCGTGCACCGCAAAGAAGAGTAGCCTCCACTCGCTGCAACTAGAGAAAGTCCGCACGCAGCAACGAAGACCCAATGCAGCCAAAAATAAAATAAATGAATAAAATTTAAAAATATGTCATGTCAGATTATGTAGTTTCACACCTCAAAACCCTCTAATGGCTCCTCATTTCACCCAGACTAAAAGCCAAGTCCTTGCATGGCCTGCAAGCCCTATATAATCTGTCACTCTCTGACCTCATCCACTCTTCCCCATGTTCTCCACCTCTGTTCCAGTCACACTGACATCCTTGTTCCTTGAATGCACTAGGCACACTCCTACCTCAAGACCTTTGCACTGGCTGCTCCTCCTGCCTAGAATGCTCTTCCCCTGGATATCCACATGGCCAACTCCCTCTCTTTTATTCAAGTCTTAGCTCAACTGTCACCACCTGACCATCCTATTTAAAACTGCAATCTCCTGCCTCTTCTGCACACTCTCGATCACAATTACCCTGCTCTATTTTTCCCTATTGAGCACCTTTTAATACTTGTACCTTTTCACATGCTGCTTTTCTTATTGGTTTATTGTTTTCTCCCTCCGTTAGAATGTAAGTTCTGTGAGAGTAGGAGCTTCTTTGTCCTGATTAGGGCTTTGTGGGGAACCAGGTTATGTGCCTAGGCTTTGGAGCCAGACTGCCTGGGTTTGAATCCTGGCTTTGCCATCAACCTTGGGTAAATGGCTTAATCTCTGTGAGCCTCAGTTTCCTCATCTGCAAAATGGGGGAATAATGGTGCCTCCCTCAAAGGGTTATAGAAATGATTAAGTGAGATAATGGATGTACAGGATTTAGCAGTAGTGCCTGGCATACGGTATATGTCTTAGCTCAATATGTGTTAGTTATTGTGCACTCCCATGTCTGGTCCATAGAAGGCATTCAATAAATATTTGATCAATCGAGTAGGTGTTATTAACCCCCATTTTACTGATGCCCAAAGTTACATGACCAGTGAGTGGCAGGGGCAGCTTTAGAATCCAGGCTTATTTGCGGTCAAAATCCCTGCCTCAGGGACTTCCCTGGTGGTGCAGTGGTTAAGAATTCGCCTGCCAATGCAGGGGACACGGGTTCGAGCCCTCGTCTGGGAGGATCCCACACGCCGTGGAGCAACTAAGTCCGTGCGCCACAACTACTGAGCCTGCACTCTAGAGCTCACATGCAACAACTACTGAGCCCACGTGCCACAACTACTGAAGCCCGCGCTCCTAGAGCCCGTGCTCCGCAACAAGAGAAGACACCGCAGTGAGAAGCCTGCACACTGCAACGAAGAGTGGCCCCCGCTCGCCGCAACTAGAGAAAGCCTGCACGCAGCAACGAAGACCCAATGCAGCCAAATAAATAAAATAAAATATATAAATAAATTTATTTTTTAAAAAATCCCTGCTTCCACTGATCCATAATCTACCTTCTGGTGGTAGGTTCTAGGCTCACCTCTAGGGAGTGGAGAGTTCATGTTTCATGTCATGGACGAGATGACCAGAGACCAGAAGAAGTGAAAATGAGGACCGCCAAGGGAAGTGGATATAAAGAGGGGCTCCACCTCCCGCTTAGGATCAAGCCCATGCTCCTTTGCGTGGCCACAAGCCCCTTGCCCACCTAGCCCCATTTGCCTCTCCAATCCTCTCTCAGGAGAAGAAAACCAACCTCACTCCAGTTCCTGAGGCTACCTCTCTTCTCATGCACAGCCTGTTCCTTCTGCCTGCGTTACTTTTCCAGCTTCTTTGCCTACTGACCTCCTATTCGTTCTCATAACTCAGGTGTCACAGATGTCACTGCCTCAGGAAGCCTCCCCTGATGCCCTGAGATGGTTTGGTGCCCTTCCCTTTGGTACCCGTGAGCTTCCTCATCATGTCTCACTTTGTTTCCTTGCTTCCCCCTCACTCCCTGTGTACAAAGACCCACCCCTATCTACCCTTCGCTAGAATGAGAGCTATATGATCCTGTGGCCTCAAGTTGCGCAAGATGTTTCCTACCCAAAGATCCCCCAGGAACTGGAAAGTACCCAAGAGCCAAAGGAAGCTACTCTTCAGGGCCAAATGGTCTTTGTTTGCATATCCTCAGTTCAAGCCACCAGCAGAGACTAATCTCAGAATCTTAACTCTTCAATTCCCTTGAGAGAGAGTTGGATGGCCCCAGCCTGCCTCAGAAGAAGCTCCCAAGCCTCCCTGCTGCACACTTGACTGTGAATTGCAGTCTACATCATGGCGCCCCCTAGAGGGGAGCAGTGCACAGCCTGCCCAGCTGGAAGGCTGGGCACAGTAACACTGAGTGTCCACTAGGGTGGGCCAGGCTCCCTGGGAGCTGTGGGAGCTGCCTACACCATGAGTACAAATATAGACTACAGGGCACCTATAGGGGCAATTTGCAGAGAAAGGTGTGGACTGATCAGATATACAAAGATCTGTAGTTGTCATCAGATTCTCAAAGGGTTCACAAACCCATAAGAGTTTTAAAATTCCTAAGGAGATATTTAGTGAACACATAAAAATATTCATATTAAAAGGGTATGTACGTGGGCTTCCCTGGTGGCGCAGTGGTCAAGAATCCGCCTGCCAATGCAGGGGACACGGGTTCGAGCCCTGGTCTGGGAAGATCCCACATGCTGCAGAGGAACTAAGCCCGTGTGCTACAACTACTGAGCCCACGTGCCACAACTACTGAAGCCCACACGCCTAGAACCCATGCTCCGCAACAAGAGAAGCCACTGCAATGAGAAGCCTGTACACCACAACGAAGAGTGGCCCCTGCTCGCTGCAACTAGAGAAAGCCCGTGCACAGCAACGAAGACCCAATGCAGACAAAAATAAATAAGTAAAATAAATTTATATATAAAAAAAGGGTATGTACGTGAATCCATCTGCACAGCCCGCCACCACCATTGTTTCTGAGAAGGGTGCTTGAGATGGGGTGGGTTTCCCAGGATATGGAATAAAAATGAAAATGATGATATCCGTTACCAGATTTACTCAGTGTAGGTACTTTTCTAAGCCCATTACATACAATAACTCAACTCATAGAATGCTCTCATAGGTAGGTACTGTTATTATCCTCATTTCGTAGAACAGGAAACTAAGATAGGAGCAGTAAGGAACTTACCCAAGGTTACCAGTACTCAAGTGATGGAACCAGGGGAAAAACACAGGGAATGTGGCTATAAACCCGTGTCCAGTGCCTGCGTGTCTATCTCCCGGCCTAGATGAAAGCAGATTCAAGCCGGGGTGGATAACTAAGTCCAAGATGTCTTCACCAACTTCCTCATTGGAGGGGGAGGGTAACCAGTCTTCCAATCCTCTGCCCCTGCTCCAGCCAGAAGGGCCCCCAGCACCTTGGGCTGAAGCCCATCCAGGCAACTTGGAGTAGAGACTATCATGTAGTCTCTTCTCAAGCCTAGTGGGGACAACCTTTGGAGACAGGCCTGCGTTTCCATCCTGGCTGTGCTCTTTATTAGCGTGGGCAAGCCTCCATTTCTCCAATGGAAAATGGAGAGAATAGTGCCTGTCTCATGGGGTTGTTGTGAGGATTAAAGGAGAGCATGCTCATAAAGTACACAACGCTGTAAGCACTCAGAAAGCAGTCACTGCTCTTTTCATTCACCTTCGGTTGAAGAAAAGAAAACGCCTTACAATTTTTTGGAGATCTATCTTATAGCTCTGGGGGTTGGAAGTCTGAAATGGGTTACTGGGCTAAAATCAAGATGTTGGGTGGACTGTGTTCCTTCTGGAAGTTCTAGGGAAAAATCCATTTCCTTGCTTTTCCAGCTTTGAGAGGCTGTCTACATTTCTGATCGTGGCCCCTTCCTCCAGCTTCAAAGCCAGCAGTTTAGCACCTTGAAATCTCTCATTGACTCTGACACTGACTCTCCTTCCTTTTTCACATATAACGAATCCTGTGATTCCATTGGGCTCACCTAGATAATCCAGGATACTCTCTCCATCCCAAGGTCAGCTGATTAGCAACCTTAATTCCATCTGCAATTATAAATTCCCGTTGCTATGTAATATAACATATTCATAGGCTCTGGGGATTAGGACACGGACATCTTTGGAAGGCCATTACTCTGTCTACCACAGTGGTAAGTAAGAAAACAGTGTTGTTGGGCAATGACATACTGGGACTTTGAGCCATGAGCACACCTGTGCTCAACAACCTACGTGTCTCCCACTGCCTCCAGGAAAATGGCCAGACTTAGCCTGGCAAGCAAGACCTTTCGTGAACTGGCCTCCATCCCATTTATGAACAGGCACTTTCTGGTCTCCTTGCCTCTGCTCTACCTGAAAGGCCTTTTCTTCCAGTTATGGTCATTAAAGTCCTTTCCATTCATCATCGCCAAGTTCAAATCTCATCTTTTCCATGAAACCTCTTCAGAAACCCCTAGAACGACTCTCCCTCCTCTGACACTATTACAGAATGTCTGGACTGGAGTTATTTGTGTATGTCCCGCTTTGGGTTGCTCCCCATCTGACTGCGGGCAGCTGAAGTACAGAGACTACTGTAGCGACGGTCTGTGGTTCTCACACTTGAGTGTGCATCAGAATCACCTGGAGGGCTTGTTAAAATACAGGCTTCAGGGCTTCCCTGGTGGCGCAGTGGTTGAGAGTCCGCCTGCCAATGCTTGGGACACGGGTTCGTGTCCCGGTCCGGGAGGATCCCACATGCCGCGGAGCGGCTGGGCC
>NC_041216.1:16491276-16492820 GCF_002837175.3 Physeter macrocephalus
GGAGCGGCTGGGCCCATGAGCCATGGCCGCTGAGCCTGCGCGTCCGGAGCTCCGCAACGGGAGAGGCCACAACAGTGAGAGGCCCGTGTACCACCAAAAAAAAAAAAAAAAAAAAAAAAAAAAAAACAGGCTTCAGGGCCCAACATCCAGAATTTCAGACTCAGTAGATCTTCAGTGGGACCTGGTAGTCTGAATTTCTAACAAGTGCCCAGGTGACCCTGATGCTGTTGGTCTGGGGAACACGCTTCAAGGACCACAAGCATGGAAGATGAGGAGATGGCATGAGACTAGACTTGGATCTCAGCTCTGCCTTTCATTGCACGACTTTGGATACATCCCTTGCTCTCTCCGAGCTGCTCACTCATCTCTAAAAGGATTCCCTGCATTTTGATTCCCTCCCTACCCCATTGGGTTGATGTAAGGAGTAACAGGCTTAGGACAGTGCTATGCACCTTTCTGGTACTGAGTAAATGGCATAGAGCTCTATGTCTATAATTTCCCTCTCCATGTATTTTGGCTTCTTAGTGGGTGTTCAATAAAAACTTGTAAGTTGGTTTTAGGGAAAACTACTGACTTGGGCCCTGATGAAAAATGTTGGCAAAATGAGAAGAGCTAAAATAACCAAGTTGCATATGTCTGGGTCAAAGGAATGCTAATTACCTTTACACTGGGGAGCATTTTCCTTCCATGACTGGTGACCACACAGTACAATAACAATCATGTGTATCGTCACAATGGACTGCAGATCAACTGTGTTCTAAGTTCATGGGCATTTATCCAACACATGCTTCCCCAGCACCTCCAAGGAGACAGCCTGGTGCCCACTGGCTTGGCTCAGGGGATGCACTGCCTGGAGAAGAAGACTCCTTGTGGCTGGGACATTGCCTTCAAGCTTCCCTGAGGATCTGTTCCCTTAGGATGCCAAACACACACACACACACACACACACACACACACACACACACACACACACACACATAAAACCATGCTTCTTTTTCGGCTCCTGGAGCAGAGCATCTTCTCCCGACTTACATTTGTCGGACACAAGTCTTGATCTTCATGGGCAAAGGGCTGTGTCTGTTTCCCCAGCATCTAGCATTGTACACACAAAGGAAACGTCCAAGGTCAGAATGCAAGCCCCACAATGCCAGTCAGGAGACTGGGCACATGATGGTTAAGACCATGAGTCTTGGAGTTCAGTTGACCAGATTCCAGTCCCATCCCATTTTCTCCCTTGCCTCACCCTAATCACAATCCTGTCTACTACATCTAGCTGTGTGACCTCAGGCAAGTAACTTCATCTCCCTGAGCCTCACTGGGGATAATAATACCTATTCTATAAGGTTTTGGGGAGATAAAACAAAACCAGTCCTGAATGGTCTCCATAGGGAGAGTTGTATTCCCAATTTCGGCTTTTGGCAGAGTGGCCACCAGAGGGCAGTGGTCCCCATGCTGGGAAAATAACCTGCCTGGTGATCTGTGATTCCTTTGAAGGAACAAACGCGGGTACACACACACACACACACACACACACACACACACAC
>NC_041216.1:16493072-16502020 GCF_002837175.3 Physeter macrocephalus
TGAGCCATGGCCGCTGAGCCTGCGCGTCCGGAGCTCCGCAACGGGAGAGGCCACAACAGTGAGAGGCCCGTGTACCACCAAAAAAAAAAAAAAAAAAAAAAAAAAAAAAAACAGGCTTCAGGGCCCAACATCCAGAATTTCAGACTCAGTAGATCTTCAGTGGGACCTGGTAGTCTGAATTTCTAACAAGTGCCCAGGTGACCCTGATGCTGTTGGTCTGGGGAACACGCTTCAAGGACCACAAGCATGGAAGATGAGGAGATGGCATGAGACTAGACTTGGATCTCAGCTCTGCCTTTCATTGCACGACTTTGGATACATCCCTTGCTCTCTCCGAGCTGCTCGCTCATCTCTAAAAGGATTCCCTGCATTTTGATTCCCTCCCTACCCCATTGGGTTGATGTAAGGAGTAACAGGCTTAGGACAGTGCTATGCACCTTTCTGGTACTGAGTAAATGGCATAGAGCTCTATGTCTATAATTTCCCTCTCCATGTATTTTGGCTTCTTAGTGGGTGTTCAATAAAAACTTGTAAGTTGGTTTTAGGGAAAACTACTGACTTGGGCCCTGATGAAAAATGTTGGCAAAATGAGAAGAGCTAAAATAACCAAGTTGCATATGTCTGGGTCAAAGGAATGCTAATTACCTTTACACTGGGGAGCATTTTCCTTCCATGACTGGTGACCACACAGTACAATAACAATCATGTGTATCGTCACAATGGACTGCAGATCAACTGTGTTCTAAGTTCATGGGCATTTATCCAACACATGCTTCCCCAGCACCTCCAAGGAGACAGCCTGGTGCCCACTGGCTTGGCTCAGGGGATGCACTGCCTGGAGAAGAAGACTCCTTGTGGCTGGGACATTGCCTTCAAGCTTCCCTGAGGATCTGTTCCCTTAGGATGCCAAACACACACACACACACACACACACACACACACACACACACACATAAAACCATGCTTCTTTTGCTGCTCCTGGAGCAGAGCATCTTCTCCCGACTTACATTTGTCGGACACAAGTCTTGATCTTCATGGGCAAAGGGCTGTGTCTGTTTCCCCAGCATCTAGCATTGTACACACAAAGGAAACGTCCAAGGTCAGAATGCAAGCCCCACAATGCCAGTCAGGAGACTGGGCACATGATGGTTAAGACCATGAGTCTTGGAGTTCAGTTGACCAGATTCCAGTCCCATCCCATTTTCTCCCTTGCCTCACCCTAATCACAATCCTGTCTACTACATCTAGCTGTGTGACCTCAGGCAAGTAACTTCATCTCCCTGAGCCTCACTGGGGATAATAATACCTATTCTATAAGGTTTTGGGGAGATAAAACAAAACCAGTCCTGAATGGTCTCCATAGGGAGAGTTGTATTCCCAATTTCGGCTTTTGGCAGAGTGGCCACCAGAGGGCAGTGGTCCCCATGCTGGGAAAATAACCTGCCTGGTGATCTGTGATTCCTTTGAAGGAACAAACGCGGGTACACACACACACACACACACACACACACACACACACCCCTGCACACGCGCACACCAGGAGGGTATGTGGCCTTGATTGGGTCAACACAGCCACGGGCCAACAGATGAGCATCCTGCTGGTCACTCTCCTTTGTGGTCACTTGAGGATTGGTATGAGCCTGAGACCAGTGAATCGGCATTTACTGGGACATTCTATTCTTTATACCCTAACCATAGGGCCACCTGGCCTTTTCCAAAGTGGTTCCTTCTGCTTGCTGTGCAGCCTTTTCCCCCTCTTTGCTTTGGCAAATGTCTTATTCAGGTCCATCCCACCATGCCCTCTCTGAGTTCATTCTTCAATAGATGGGGTCCATCTAGGTTCCCAAAACAGTCTATTGCCTCCTTAATAGTAGCATTTAGAACACCCATTAAATTACTTATGTGCAGTTTAACTGGAGGTTAAGAGTAAGGACTCTTGGGGACCTGCAGCCTGGGTTCTGTCACTTACTGTGTAACTGTGTGCACGTTACCTAACCTCTCCTAGTCTCAGTTTCCTCATTTGTAAAATGGGGTTAATAACAATATTCAGCACGTAGGGTTTTCCTGAAAACTACACAATATTATGAATGCAAAGCCCTGGTTTGATGAACAAATGAATGAGTGAGTGAGTGAATGCCTATTAAAACCCATGGAGTTGTGAAAACTATAAAACATTGATAAGGGATATTGAAGATGATTCAAAGAAATGGAAAGATATCCCATGCTCTTGTGTTGGAAGAATTAATATTGATAAATATTAATACTACCCAGAGCAATCTACAGATTTAATGCAATCTCTATCAAAATACCTATGACATTTTTCACAGAACTAGAACAAATAATCCTAAAATTTGTATGGAACCACAAAGGACCCAGAATTGCCAAAGCAATCCTGAGGAAAAAGAACAAAGCTGGAGGCATAACCCTTCCAGACTTCAGACTATACTACAAAGCTACAGTAATCAAAACAGCTTGGTATTATGGCCAAAAGCTACATGAAAAGATGCTCAATATATACACATAACTGAATCACTTTTTTGTACACCTGAAACTAACACAACACTGTAAATCAGCTATACTTAAAAAACAAACAAAATAAACCAGCATGGTATTGGCACAAAAACAGACATATAGATCATTGGAACAGAATAGAGAGGCCAGAAATAAACCCATACACCTATGATCAATTTTTTTGTGTGTGTGTGGTACGTGGGCCTCTCATTGTTGTGGCCTCTCCCGTTGCGAAGCACAGGCTCCGGACGCGCAGGCCCAGCGGCCATGGCCCACGGGCCCAGCCGCTCCGCAGCATGTGGGATCTTCCCGGACCGGGGCACGAACCCGCGTCCTCTGCATCGGCAGGCGGACTCTCAACCACTGCGCCACCAGGGAAGCCCACCTATGACCAATTAATCTACAACAAAGGAGGCAAAAATATACAATGGAGAAAAGACAGTCTCTTCAGCAAGTGGTGTTGGGAAATCTGGATAGCTACATGTAAATCAATGAAATTAGAACACGCCTTCACACGATATACAAAAATAAACTCAAAATGGTTTAAAGAGCTAAATATGGGACTTCCTTGGTGGTCCAGTGGTAAGGAATCCACCTTCCAATGCAGGGGATGCGGGTTCAATCCCTGGTCAGGGAACTAAGATCCCACATGCCATGGGGCAAATAAGCCCGTGCGCCACAACTACTGAGCTCACGTGCCTCAACAAAAGAGCCTGCATGCTGCACCCTACAGAGTCCGTACGCTCTGGACCCACACACCACAACTAGAGAGGGAAAAAAACCCTCACACCACAACTAGAGAGAAGCCCACATGCTGCAATGAAGAAGAGCACATGCTCTGCAACGACAGATCCTGCATGCCTCAGCGAAGATCCCGCATGTTGCAACTAAGACCCGACGCAGGCAAAAAATATATATATATATGTGTATATATATATATATATATATATAGAGAGAGAGAGAGAGAGAGAGAGAGAGAGGTGGGGGGGAGAGAGATAGAGAGACATGATACCATAAAACTCCTAGAAGAGAACATAGGCAAACATTCTCGGACATAAATCATAGCAATATTTTCTTACATCAGTCTCCCAAGGCAAAATAAATAAAAGCAAAACCAAACAAATGGAACCTAATCAAACTTAAAAACTTTTGCACAGCAAAGGAAACTATCAACAAAACAAAAAGACAACCTATGCAATGGGAGAAAATATTTGCAAAAGATGTGACTGACAAGGGGTTAATATCCAAAATATACAAACAGCTCATACAACTCAATATAAAAAAACCCCAAACAACCCAATTTAAAAAACGGGCAGAAGACCTAAATAGACTTTTCTCCAAAGAAGACATACAGATGGCCATCAGGCGCATGAAAAGATGCTCAACATCACTAATTAGAGAAATGCAAATCAAAACCACAATGAGGTATCACCTCACACTGGTCAGAATGGTCATCATCAAAAAGTCTACAAATAATAAACGCTGGAGAGGGTGTGGAGAAAAGGAAACCCGCCTACACTGTTCAGGGAATGTAACTTGGTAAAGCCATGATGGAGAACAGTGTGGAGGTTCCTTAAAAAACTAAAAATAGAACTACCATATGATACAGCAATCCCATTCCTGGGTATATATCTGGAAAAGATGAAAACTCTAATTCAAAAAGATACATGCATCCCAATGTTCATAACAGCACTATTCACAATAGCCAAGACATGGAAACAACCCAGGTGCCCATCAACAGATGATTAGTTTAAGAAGATGTGGTATATACACACAATGGAATATTACTCGGCCATAAAAAAAGAATGAAATATTGCCATTTGCAGCAACATGGATGGACCTAGAGAATGTTATACTTAGTGAAGTAAATCAGACAAAGACAAATATTATATGATATCACTTATATGTGGAATCTAAAAAATAGTACAAATGAATCTATATACAAAACAGAAACAGACTCACAGATATAGAAAACAAACTTATGGTTACCAAAGGGGAAAGGGAGGTGGGGAGGGATAAATTAGGAGTAAACAAACAAACAAACCCCATGGAGCTGTAAGCTTCTCAGGGGTAGGAAGTTTTCTTTCTTTTTTATATTGTGTAATGCCTGAAACCCAGTGTGGGCACGTTACTAGTGCAATGGTTCTCAAAGTAGGGTCCCCCCGACCAGCAGCCTCAGCATTACCTTGGAGCTTGTCAGAAATGCACATTTTTAGGTCCCACCCCTGACCTACTGACTCAGAAACTCTGGAGTTGGGGCCCAGTAATTTGTGCTTTAATTAGCCCTCCAGGTGATTCTGATGTGTGCTAAAGTTTGTGATCCACTGGCCTAGAACATAGAGGCTCAGAAGTGTTTCTTTAAATGGATGTACCAACCTGTAAAATATGTGATTTGAATTAGAATAGGCTGTAAGCTCCATGAAGGCAGCAGGGGCCATGGTTTCCCTAGCACCTAGCAGATGCAGGCACATAGTAGGTGCTCAAAAAATGTTTGTAAAACAAATAAGTGAAAATCCCTTCCAGTTCTTTTTGTGGTTCTAAGTATCTTAAACTTTCCAAATTTCAGTTTTATTACCTGTCCTCTCTCCCAGGATTGATGGAAGGATCAAGAGGCAAATAAAATACATGAATATACATAACAAAATAGTATTGTCATACTGCTAAGCCCCATCAGAAATTCTCCTTTAGAACCCCCTGAGAGGTCTGGGCTTCTATCCCTGCTCTAATCTAGAACTTCAGGCACCTTAAGAGTTCTGTGTGCAGACGCACACCTGCCTGGCCTTGTCCATTCATGGAAAGAGGAAGCCAGGTCCTAAAGCAGGTCAACACTCTTGACAAGGAAGTAGCAGTAGTTATGACCCTACCCTGGCAGAGTACACTGTAGTTAATTGCATGGGTTTTGAGCCGTCAGATCTGGGCTTTTTTCTCCCTCTTGTCCTGTTGCTTTATCCAGGATCACCAGGATGATGTTGAGTTGTAGGTGTCCTGGTCTTGTTTCTAAGGTTTACTCTTAAGTATGATATTTGCTGTGGAATAGTAATTACTGTGTATTCTGATTTACCTATCAGGTTTCTAAAAACTATCGGGTTTCTAAAATGAGTGTTGAATTTTTCCAGTGTTTTTCCTGTATCTATGGAGATTATCACATGGGCTTTTCCTTTAGTTTGTTAACATGGGGATTGCATAGATTGCTTTCTTTCCATTTTTGAGGGCAGGAGTTTGTGTTATGCATGGTGTCAGAACAGCACCCAGCACTTAATAGGCACCTAAATATGTTTGCTGAATAAATTAACGAGAAACAGATTCCTAGGAAAACTTCCCCCAAAAGTAGCATTTCTAGCTCATATTCTACACATAAGAAAAGCTTGGAGTTTTGCAGCAAATGTGCTGACAACGTGTTTGCATGCCTGGGGTCAATCCAAGTTGGCTGTGATTTATTTTTATTTTGCAAGGCTATATTTAACTGCCTAATATGTATTTAGGATTTGTGTCTCTACGTTTGAGAGAATTCCTCTGGCATTTTCTTTTCTTGCATTGTCCTTGTCTGGTTTGGGGATCAAGGTTATCCTAGCCTCATGAAACACACTAAATGACTTTTGTTTCTCATTCTCTGAAAAATGTGTAAGTTCAAGATTAAGGTTTAATAAAACTTGTAAACTCCATCTGGTTCTGGTATCATTTGGAGTCAGAAACTCCTGAATGCCCATTCAAGCTAGTTAACGATTTATTTCTTCTTGAGCCAGTTTGGGTAAATTTATTATTTTCTAGAAAATTTTCCCTTTCACATACATTTTCAGCTCTGCCCCTCATTGGCTGTGTTATCTGGGAACTCTTTCTTTTTTTAAACAACTTTACTGAGGTATATTTTACATAATCTAAATTTCACCTATTTCGGGTGTACAGTGCATTGATATCTAGAAATTGTATCAAGTAACTACAACTATTACCATAAATTTTCATGTCCCTATGTCCACTTGTAAAACAATAGCTTTACTGAGATATAATTCATATACCATACAATTCAACCACTTAAAGTATACAATTCAACGGTTTTTAGGGCATTCATGGAGTTGTGCAATCATCACCACACCGATTTTAGAATATTTCCATTGCCCCCTCTCAATAAAGCCCTGTACATTAGCAGTCACTCCTCTTCCTCCTTCCTCCAAAGCCTTAAGCAACCACTAATCTACTTTCAGTCTCTAGATAGGCCTACTCTGGACATTTCATATAAATGAAATAATATCCTATGTTGTCATTTGTGTCTGGCTTCTTTCATTTAGCATGTTTTCAAGGTTCATTCATGTTGTAGCATATATCAGTAGTTCATGTCTTTTTATTTGCTATATAATGTCCCATTACTATATGAATATACTATATTTTATTTATCCATTCATCAATTGATAGACATTTGAATTGTCCCACTCTTGGATTATTATGAATAATGCTGCAATGAACATTTATGCACAAGTTTTTGTGTGAATATGTTTTCAATTCTCTTGGGTATATACGGGGTGGAATTACTTCGGTTGCATCGTGGTTTTATGTTTAAACTTTTGAGGAACTGCCAAACTTTTTCCCAAAGTGGTTGTAGTATTTTACATTCCCACTAGCAGTGTACAAGAGTTCCAATTTCTCCACATTCTCACTGGAGCTTTGTTATTATCTGTCTTTTTGATGATTGCCATCCTAGTAGGTATGAGGTATCTCTTAGTTTTGATGTGCATCTCACTGATGGGTGGAGAATGATGTTGTGAATCTTTTCATGCACTTAATGGCCATTTATATATCTTCTTTGGGGAAAAGTGTCTATTCATATCCTTTGTACATTTGTTTTTAGTTTGGTGATATATATATTTATTATTAAGTTGTAAGAGTTCATTCTATATTCTGGATACAAGTCCCTAATTAGATGTATGATTTACAAATATTTCCTCCCATCCTGTAGGTTGTCTTTTCGCTTTCTTGATGATGTCCTTTTCAACAAAAAAAAAGTTCTAAAGTTTGATAAAGTCAAATTTGTCTATTTTTTAAAATTTTGTTGCTTGTGCTTCTGGTGTCATATCTAAGAAATTATTGCCTAATCCAAGGCCATGAAGATTTATGCCTATGCTTTTTTCTAGGCATTTTATAGTTTTAGCCCTTATATTTAGGTCTTTGAGTTAAGTTTTGTGGATGGTGTGTGTTAGGGGTTCAACTTCATTCTTTTGCATATGGATATCCAGTTGTCCCAGAACCGTTTGTTGAAAAAATTATTCTTTCCCCAATGAGTTGTCTTGGCATCCTTGGCAAAAATCAATTGACTGTGAATGTGAGGGCTTATTTCTGGACACTAAATTCTATTCCATTCATCTAGATGCCTATCCTCATGCTTGTATTGACTACTGTAGCTTTGTAATAAGCCTTGAAATTGGGAAGTGTGAGTCCTCCAACGCTGTTTTTTTTCTTTTTTGAGATTGTTTTGGCTATTCTGGGTCCCTTGGATTTGCATGTTAATTTTAGGATCAGCTTATTGATTTCTGCCAAGAAACCAGCTAGAATTTTGGTGGAGCCTGGGTTGAATTTATAAATCAGTGTAGGGAATATTGCCATCTTAACAATATTAAGTCTTCCAATCCATTAACATGAGATGTCTTTTTACTTATTTAGATATTCTTTAATTTCTGTCAACAATGCTTTGTAATTTTCAGAACATAAGTTTTGTACTGCTTTTGTTATATTTATTCCCAAGTATTTCATTATTCTTGATGCTATTCTAAATGAAATTGTTTTCTTAATTTTGTTTTTTGCATTGTACACTACCAGTGTGCAGAAATATAACTTATTTTTGTATGCTGATTTTGTATCCTACAACCTTACTGAACTCATTTATTAGTTTTATATTTTTTAATGGATTCCTTAGGATTTTCTATACACAGATCATGTTATCTGCAAATAAAGCTAGTTTTTCTTCTTTCCAATCTGGGTGCCTTTTATTTTCTTGCCTACTTCCGGTACGATGTTGATTAGAAATGGAGGGAGTAGACATCCTTGTCTTGTTTCTGATCTATGGGAAAATGCATTCAGCATTTCACAATGAGGTCTGGTGCTAGCTGTGGGTTTTTCATAGATGCTTTTTATCAGATTGAGAAACTTTCCTTCTATTCCTAGTGTGTTGAGTTGTTTTTTTTTTAATCATGAAGGGGTGTGGAATTTAGTTAAATGTTTTTTTCTGCATCTATGGAGGTGATCATTTTCGACCTTTATTCTATTGATATGGTGTATTAATCGTTAACTGATTTTCAGATTTTAAACCAACCTTGCCTTCCTGGGATAAATCCCATGGTATATAATCCTTATTTATATGTTGGCAAATTTGGTTAGCTAGTATTTTACTGAGGATTTTTGCATTTCTTTTTTTTTTTTTTTTTTTTTTTTTTTTTTCTATTCAGAAGAGT
>NC_041216.1:16502343-16504460 GCF_002837175.3 Physeter macrocephalus
TTTTTTTTTTTTTTTTTTTTTTTTTTTTTTTTTTGCATTTCTATTCAGAAGAGTCCTCATGCCCATTTACAGTTCATCTCATTCCCACCTCCAGTCTCAGGCAACCACCAGTTTACTTTTTGTCTCTATAGATTTGCCTATTCTGGACATTTCATTCAAATGGAATTAACAATAGGTGCTCTTGGGCTTCCCTGGTGGCGCAGTGGTTGGGGGCCCGCCTGCCGATGCAGGGGACACGGGTTCGTGCCCCGGTCCGGGAAGATCCCACATGCCGTGGAGCCTGCGCGTCCGGAGCCTGTGCTCTGCAACGGGAGAGGCCACAACAGTGAGAGGCCCGCGTAACGCAAAAAAAAAAAACAACAAACAAACAAACAAAAAAAAACAATAGGTGCTCTTTTGTGACTAGCTTCTTTCCCTTAGCATATTGTTTTTGAAGACAGTCTCATCCATATTGCATCAGTACTTCAGTCCTTTTTGTGGCTGCATACTATTCCTTTGTCTAGATCAAATATTTTCTCTCTTCACCGGTTGATAGATATTTAGATAGTTCCCATTTGGGCTATTATGAATTACGCTGCTATGAACATTCATGTGCAAGTCTTGTCTTTGCATGGACACGTTTTCATTTCTCTTGAGCAGACACCTAGGAGTGGAATTACTGGGTCCTACGGTAGTTTTATATTTTTGAGAAACTGCCAAATTTCAAAAATAGCTTCTACCATCTTACATCCCTACTAGCAAAGTACAAGGGTTACCTGGGAACTTATTCAAACTGAGTGTTTCCTCATCTATAAAGTGGTGATAATAATAACACTGACTTCATAAAGTGAACATTAAATGAAATTATCATGTGTGAAGGACTGAGCACACTGCTGTGTCCAGACACATGTGAAGGCTTTAAAAATGGCGTCTTTTTTGTTCCTTTGTCTATGCTAATGTCTCAAACCTCAGCCCTTGCTTGGCTTACATGGATGAGATTGTCTTCATGCCCTCCATGTAAACTGACATCTTGGTGTCAAGTTCAAGACCCTCCTCATTAATCAGTCCCCTGTGGTCTAACAGGACCCCCAGACCTAGTCTCCCGATCACACTGCCCTTAAGGTCTGTGTCAACCACTTTGGCTCAGCAGGCTTCCCCAGGGCAAGAGCTCCAAACTGGCAGAGCTGGGGCAGCAGGCAGTGCTCTGGGATGCCACCCTTTTCTGCTGGATGGCAGGACAGAAGGTATTGACTGCTCTGCTTGGAAGGAAGTCTCCCGTCCCTCATTTACCCTAACTCCAGGCTACCCTTATTTATCTGTTAAGACAGAATTTGGGCATCACCTCCTCCAGGAAGCCTTCCCTAATGACTGCCCCTCCCAACTCTTATAATGTATATTATTGCAACTGACACATCATTTGTAATTTTTTTTGGCCATGCTGCACGGCAAGCAGGATCTTTAGCTCCCCAACCAGGGACTGGACCCGAGCCCCCTGCAGTAGAAGTTTGGAGTCTTAACCACTGGACCGCCAGGGAAGCCCTGTAATTATATTTTTACATGTCTGTGTCTTGTGAGCATCCTGAGGATGGGGACTATTTTTTTTTTTTTTTTTTTTTTTTTGTGGTACGCGGGCCTCTCACTGTTGTGGCCCCTCCCGTTGCGGAGCACAGGCTCCGGACGCGCAGGCTCAGCGGCCATGGCTCACGGGCCCAGCCACTCCGCGGCACGTGGGATCCTCCCGGACCGGGGCACGAACCCGCGTCCCCTGCATCGGCAAGCGGACTCTCAACCACTGCGCTACCAGGGAAGCCCGGGACTATTCTTATTTATCTCTATCTCCCCAGTTCCTAGCACACAGTAGGTATTCAATAACCCATAAATGGCCATATCCGTGTACAAAGTATTAACGGCTACATATTAGTGTCAAGGAAAAACTCTACAAAAAAACTGAACTGGGCCTTGAAGAATAAGCAGGAGGGCTTCCCTGGTGGCGCAGTGGTTAAGAATCCACCTGCCAGGGCTTCCCGGGTGGCGCAGTGGTTGAGAGTCCGCCTGCCGATGCAGGGGACACGGGCTCGTGCCCCGGTCCGGGGGGATCCCACGTGCCGCGGAGCGGCTGGGCCCATGAGCCATGGCCG
>NC_041216.1:16504619-16509902 GCF_002837175.3 Physeter macrocephalus
GCCACCGCAATGAGAAGCCCGCGCACCGCAACGAAGAGTAGCCCCCGCTCGCCGCAACTAGAGAAAGCCTGTGCGCAGCAACAAAGACCCAACGCAGCCAAATAAATAAATAAATTTATAAACAAAAGGATAAGCAGGAGCCTGCCCAGGTGAATTGCAGAGAAGGGGGAAAGCAGGTTGTTTTCAGGAACAGACAAAGAAGTCCAGTGTGGCTATGGGTGGTGGGAAGGAGTGGCCAGTGAGGCTGGAAAGGGTAGGGTAAGCCAGTTGCAAGGTTAGAAACGGACGTTCACGCCAAGTGAAAGGGCACTTCATCCTGAGGGCAGAGAGAAGCCATCCATTAAGAAGGGGAGTGACATGATGAGAGCTGTGTTTTAGAAGGATCTCTCTGGATTAGTGGGGTCATGGTTCTCAAACTTCACCTGCACTAGAAGCACCTGGAGGGCTCATTAAGACACAGACTCTGGGTCCCACCCCCTGAGTTTCTTATTCAGAAGGTCTGGTGTGGGGCCTGAGAATATGCATTTCTCACAAGTTCCCAGGGAGTGCCGGTTTGAGGGCCACACTTTGAGAACCACTGATATAGAGGATGGGGTGGAGAAGAATGGGTAGCAGTGAGAATAGTAAGGAAGCTACTGAAATTGCTCAGGTGAGAGGTGATGGAGGCAGACGCAGGGCAGGGGCTCACGTTTTAGATCTGGGTGCTGCTAACTTCAGGGTCTTATTGGTGAGATTTCAGGCATATGGTACTAAGCCAACGTGGGGAAGGGAGGCTGTTTCTGGGGCTAGATCAGCCCGTTGGTCAGAACAGTCTCCACCCCCGACCTGGGAGGACCACACCCACGCTTGGTAATGACCTTCAGAAAGCACAACAGAGACAGGGGGCCCAGGTTTGTCATTTAATGCCCAATCCTCACAACACGTGGAGGTTTACACGGTGCTCGTCAAGGCAGGACACAGGGCAAAACCAGAAACCCGGCCAGAGGTGAGTGACCCGAATGGAATCCCAGCACAGAGACCAGGGTCCCTCTAGACACATGTGCCACATACAAGGCTTCAGCACTTACCCAGGAGCCAGCAGGCTGGCTGGACTTCTGCTCATCGAGGGTCCCCATGGTAGGCTAGGGTCCTAGGATGAGGTGGGGACCTCAGGACACAGTGACGAGAACCAGAAAGCTGCTTGCAAACAACCCCCAAAGTCTTTCACTTCAAATGCTTTAAGCCACACAATGCTTGGACGCAGGAGCATCCAAACTCTTTCACTAAAAACTAAACACGGCGCAGAACTGAGGCTGAGCACCTGGAAAGAGGAAATAAAGTCAAAACCACACTCCGGCCAGTTTTAACACCCTCCGCCCTCCCCCTCCTCTTCGCTGTAGCCGCACTGCTCAGACCACAGCGTGGCTGTGGAGGAGAGATGCTACTCTGGTTTTAAGAGATCTCTTTGAATCGCCAACTCTACTGCACAATTTAATGCTACTGGGTTCCCGGGAGTCCCTGAGCCTTTGATGCCCCTGGGGACACGAGTGACGGGGGTGGGGTAGGGGGCTGCCAGAGCGGCTGGGAAATTTCCTGGCAGGAATAATTTACCTCGGAAAGAAACTGACTTTTCTTCTAGCCTGGTTTTAAAGTTTACCTGGGCCCTGAAGGGAATTCCACTCAAAGTGCTTCTTAAAGTACTTGACAGAACTTGGGAGGTTTCAGGCCATCACCGGGAAGAAAGAGGCACAAGCTTGTTTCCTACACCAAGCCTGAGGCTTGGCCTGGTGGTCCCGCCACTGGGCCAGGACAGGTGTGGAGGGGACAGGACGGCGGGGGCACCAGCTGCTCTGGATGTAGGCCATGGGCCCAAGGGACAGCCTCTCTGTCCAGCCCTTTGGCTGGGCTTTGGGGAATGAGCTTCAATTCTGGCTGGACTTCACCATTAAATTCATGTCCCTTTTCTATGATTTACTTCTAGGAGAAAGCTCTAGACAGAGCCCAAGGCATGGAAGTCAGACGGCTCTGTCCTCAGATATGGCACGTGGCTAGATGGCAGCCCAGCAGAGACCTCACAACAGCCATACCATCTCCAGCCCCACCCACCCCAAACCAGATCCCAGGCAGCACCCCTTCCCCCAACCCAAGGGCCAAGGTGGTCCCTTGGCCCTAGGCATGCTGGGCTTCAAAACTGCCTTCTGATGAGACCCCTGTGAGTATTTAGAGAGTAGAGACCAAAGTCACCTCTGTAAAGCATAAAAAACTAGCCCTGTTTATAGAGCAGGGTATCTGTGACCATTCCTGAGAGGGCACTAACTTGGGGACCCAGGAAATTGAGCAAATGACAAGGCCTGACTGTCCCCGGCTAGGCATTAGCTCACATTGGACCCCACCCCCAAAGAAGCCCACCTTCCAAGCTTCAGAAGCCAGTAGGTCAGCTCAGGAGCAATCCCATGGTGCCAACTTCATATTTGAAACCAACTTAATGCTACAAACTTAAAAAAATAAAAGTGCTGCCCGGCTGAGCCCCTGAGGAAACCTAGCTCCCTGAGGGTGGGCGGTGGGTCTCTCAGACCACCACCCCTGGCTGCCTCTCAGGAAGGCACAGCCTTGGTTCAGCCCAGAGCCCCACCCCACCCCAAGTTGGGCAGGGGAGGAGCTGACTGCCCCATACCCAGCTGGGCTACGGGGACAATGTGGGATGGTCAAGCCTCTGGGGGATGGGGTGAGGCCAAAAGACCTTCTTAGGACCCCAAGTCTGAAGAGGTAACATGAGCCTGTCTCCCCATTAGCTGCCAACGTGTGGTCTGTAATGAAGACCCTTCCCTGTCACCCTTTCAGCATCCTGTGACAAAAGGAGCCAACATGCCATCAAGCCGTGGTCACTTCTGTCCCTGGGGGTCTCTGTGAGAGCTGGCGGGAAGGGGAGGTCCTTAAAGAATCACCCCCTTCAACAGATGCGGCAAAAAAAAATCCTTCCAGGGAAGGGGAGGACGATACCAGCAGCTACCAGCACAGGTGCTTTCTGGCAGTTTCTTATTTTATGCTCACCCTTGTCCATAGTGGGCCTGTCTATACCACCCAGGTCTTCAGTGTAAAACAGCCCCTGTCCCAGCAAGAGGCAACAATGGAGGAAAGGTGCCCACAGCAGTGGACAGCTGCTTCTACGTTCGTGCCCGTTTCCCCGGGAGCTCTTCTGGGGAATCTTGGGTATGGTAGTACTTTGTATAACACATAATAAATTTACAGAACTTAATATTTGAGGATGGTAGTAGAAACAATGTTTTGTTTTCTTTTTTAAATGGCACAGTTGCACAGTTAATACTTTGAATGTGCGAGACACACAAAGCTATTAACAAAGTTGAAATATATCTAATCGAATCCTGGAACAGATGGAGTATCTGAGCATCCATATCCCTAAGATCAAGGCAAAAGCTTTAAACATTCATCCAATTCAGTGTAAACCAACTCCTATTTTTTCTATATCCTGAAAGCAGAGTTTTTTACCTTAATGCATGATTACACCTGGAACCAGCTCTGGGACAGAGGAGACCAGGAATCCTGCAGCCCCCGCTCGAGAAAATTAGGAGGCTGAAGTGCAACTGTCATTCCAGCAGACTGGATGGCCCCTGAGGCCCAGTCCCCCACTGCTGGGGGGAGTCAGGGAGTTGGCCTGGGCCCCTGAAAGCCCCGGCCTGCCCTTGGACCTGTCTGAGGAGATGTCTTCCTAGGAACTAGAACAACCTCCCTGCTAAAACTCAGGGAAGGCAAACAAACAAAACTCAACCTAAAATAAATACAAAGGCATTAAGTGCTTCTTGATAAACTGAGGGTCCTAATTGCCCCTCTAAAGGCAGTTACAGGAACTCTCCTTGGACCTGGTCACCTCCCCTGTGGCCCTTCACATGAGAGATCAGAGGTCAGAAGACTGGCTGGGTCTTCCCGGGCCCAGTTTCCATGAAGAAGGACAGGACCCAACCCCTGACAGGCTCTTTCCTCGTATCCTCCACATTCCTCCGACAGCATTGGCCGGCAGGTGGTAGGTAGGAAAGGAAAACGGGGGACCCCCATACCCTGAGGGCAGCACCTCGTGTCGCATCCTGTGCAGGCAGAGGGCCTGTCAGTCTGCCTGTGAGGAGGTAGAGACTGGAGGGGTTGCCGGGGGGCAGGCAGGGGCCATTCAGTTAATCAGCAGGTCCCCGAGGTCATAGGTGTCGAAGAGGTCACTGATGCCCTCCCCGCCGTCCAGGCCCCACAGGTAGTCATCCTGGTCCAAGGGCGGGGAGAAGCTGATCAGAGGGGAGCTGCACGGCAGTGTCGGGGACAGGAACTGGTCCTCGGTCTGCTGCAGGAGTGGGTGTGGCAGCTCCAGCATGCTGTCGGTGGCCTCCAGGGGGACAAGGCATGGCGGGAGTGGTGGCAGGACCTGCTGGGACGTCAGCGCTGGTGCTGGAGACAAATCGACAAGGGTTATGCCTGATGCTGGTGCCCGAAAGCCTCTGGTCAGACCTCCAAGAACAAAACCAGCCTCTGGTCTCATGCCTGACAGCACAGGACACCCTGCCCTTTCCCGCCCCAGCTCCAGCCACCCCCCTCCTTCGCCCACACTCTCTCCCCTCCCCTCTCCTGTCTCCACACCCACAGCCAGCTTCTGCAGTCACCCTACCCCCTTTCACCATCAAGGTCCTGGCCCCTGAAGTCACTGTCTCTTTTTCCTGCATCATCAATTCCTCTCACTCTCCTAGATCATTCCTGTCAACACACAGACGTCCTCTAATAACTCTTGTCTTTATTATGTTTTTTTGGTCTCACCGTGCAGCATGTGGAATCTTAGTTCCCCGACCAGGGATTGAACCCACGCTCCTTGCATTGGAAGCGCGGAGTCTTAACCACTGGACCGCCAGGGAAGTCCCTAATAACTCTGATCTTTAAAGAGCATCCTCCCCTGACCTCATGACTCTCTCCAATTACCAGCCCATTGTACTGCTCCCTTTCACAGTGAAGTTTCTTAAGAGTTACCCGTGCTCACTCCCTACTTCCCCACCACTATTCACGCTTCAACCCACTCCAATCTGGGGTCTGTCTGAACCAGTGCCCTCCATGTTGCTAAATCCAGGGGTCAGTTCTCCGGCCTCATCCCATGTGACATTCCAGCAGAATCTGATGCAGTCGTTCACACCCTTCTTCTTCTTTTTTTTTTTGCGGTACGCGGGTCTCTCACTGTTGTGGCCTCTCCCGTTGCGGAGCACAGGCTCCGGACGCGCAGGCTCAGCGGCCACAGCTCACGGGCCCAGCCGCTCTGCG
>NC_041216.1:16509912-16518337 GCF_002837175.3 Physeter macrocephalus
GGGCCCAGCCGCTCTGCGGCATGTGGGATCTTCCCGGACCGGGGCACGAACCCGTGTCCCCTGCGTCGGCAGGCGGACTCGCAACCACTGCGCCACCAGGGAAGCCCCACATCCTTCTTCTTGAAACATCTTCACTTGGCTTCGGAGGTACTAGATTCTCCTGGTTTTCTTCCTACCTCTTTGGCTGCTTCTTCTTGGTCTCGTCTCCTTTCCTGGATCCTCCTCCTCTTCTCAACTTCTAAACCCTGAAGTCCAGGGGCTCCATCCTCCGATTCTTCTCTCCTCTGGCTGCACTCCTTGCCAGGTGATCTCAGCCGGCCCCATGGCTTTAAATCCGTCTCCAGATCTACTGCTCCCAAGTGGATGCCTCTGGCACAGACCCCACCCCCTGGCTCTGGGCTCCTGCTACATCTCTACTTGATGGCTACGCTAGGTCAGAACTCAGCATGTCAAAACCAAACTCCCGGTCTTCCCCCAAACCTGAGTCTTCCCCCATTGTATTTAATGAACCCCCGCCCACTCAGCTGCTTAGGCCAGAAGGCCCAAGAATCACCTGCAATCCTGCCATTTCCCTGCATCTGACCCAGCAGCAAGTTTGGTCACCTCCACAACCAGATCAACCCTCTAAGCTGCCCACCTCTCTTCAGTCCCGCTGCTGTGATCTGCGGCTCGCCCCTTCCTCTCACCCAGGCCCCTGCAGAAGCCTTCTCACCAGTCACCTTGCTTCGACTCTTGGCCCTTGCAGCCTGTGCTCTGACTTAAAAATGGCTTCGAGGGACTTTCCTGGCGGTCCAGTGGTTAAGACCCCGCGCTTCCAATGCAGGGGGCGCGGGTTCGATCCCTGGTCGGGGAACTAAGATCCCACATGCCAAGTGGCAGGGCCAAAAAAAAAAAAAAAAGTGGCTTAGAATAAAATCCAAGTTCCCACCAGGACTGAGCAGGCCCGGCGTGACTTGGTCCTGCCTCCCTCCCATAGCTCACACTCACCTCTCCAGACACACCGGCCATCACCTACTCTTCAGCACACCAGCTCATTTCCATTTAGAGGTAAGGACGTGATTCCCTACGCAGGTACGTGGAGCAGGGCACCGGAAATCCCCTGCCAAATATACCCTGATGCCCAGAATCTCACCATCTGGGTCGTTCCTTACCAACCAAGCATTGCTTTGAAAAGACAACCATGGCAGTGTGCCCGACCACCTGATCGACCTCGAGCTGTGTAACTGTGGGCAAGTGACAACGTTCATAGGTCTCCGTTTCCTCACCCCTAAAATGGGGATGATGGTTATACCTGCCTCCGGCTGTTGAGAGGCTTAAATGGTAAGTGCAGATAAAGAACAGCTGGTGTGCAGGCGCCCTTCTTAAAAACAAAAATAGCTCCCATTTCCCAAGGGCTTACTCAGCTCTGATCTCAAGGAGAGGCCGGTTTCACCTCCTTGGACACTCCAGAAGCCCCAGGGGGAGGCACTGTTGTTATGTCTATTTACAGATGAGGAAACTGAAGCTCAAAGAAGCCAATTAAATGTAGTATTTGAATGAAAAAAAAAATCGAATGTTTGTTTAGCACATCGCAGAGGCCTGCGCGTGTTAGAGTACGAGGCCTGGCTTGGGAATGAGGAAGAGGCTGGGGGCTCAGTCCCCAGGCCCTCACCAGCTACGGGACCCGGCACCTCAGTCTTCCCAGCAGGAAAAATAAGGACCCACCACCCTGAGTTGTGGAAGCAGTAACTGAGCTATCACATGTGAGAGCCTTTACCTCAGGCCCGACCCCTCCCATCCATCCCTCCATCCAACCATCCCTCCATCCCTCCTCTCTCTCTCTCTCTCTCTCTCTCTCTCTCTCTCACTGTTTATCACATCCAGAAGAGAAATGCTCTTTGTAACATCTGTGCCTCCACTGCACCCTGAATGGCTCATATTCACTTAAATATCTCCAAACCCACACATAATAGGTGTCCAGTTCACACAAGCTTTTAAAAAGTCACATTCATGCTGTATCATCACCTGAAACGCACCCAATAATCACGAGGGAGTTTTAGTGTCCCGCTTTTTGGAGACGTGGGAACAGAGGCTCGGAGGGGTTAAAGTGACTCCCCCAGAGTCACCCCATCATAGGAGGTGAGATGCAGACTCACACCTGAGTGTCCCAGCTTCAGCTCCTGTGCCCTCAGCCACATGTAAGTTTAAGTCAGAAAGTCACAGCCCGGAGGGATGTTCAATGACTCAGGTTCAGATTAGTCCCATTCCAGATGACGGAAACGAGGTCCCCAAGCAAGAATGATTCCCCTGGTGGCGCCAGAACTAGGACGGGAACCTGGGTCCTAAGACTGCAGTGGCCTCCTCTTTGGACCAGGCCCTTGGTGCTTGTATCTCAGAATGACCCTGCTTCAGGCCAGAACATGGAGCACGTGCGAGTGCGTGCGTGCGTGCGTGCGTGTGTGTGTGTGTGTGTGTGTGTGTGTGTACACCTTCTGGAAAACTTCCTCCTGCTCCTTTCAGCAGGGACATCACTAAGAGACCACGTGGCAAGGGTGAAGAGGGGCAGCAAGGGCATGCGCCCTGGCACAGAGCTGACTTCTGGGCTGGCCCCTCCACCTACTGTTCCGTAAGCCTCTATCTAGGCTTTTCGGGCCTCAGCCTCTTGACTTGTACAACTGAGGTAAGATCCTTGTCCTTGCTTATGCGGTAGGGTCCTCCACCTCTGCCCAAGATCTCAGATGACAACTGAAGGTTCTAACTCTGGAGAGCCGTGCACATGTTGACAGTGGAGCGAGAAAGCAGAGGGTGGGAGGAGGAGGGAGAACAGGGTGGGGCACAGGTCTGGCTCACGGGCCCAGCCGCTCTGCGGCATGTGGGATCTTCCCGGACCGGGGCACGAACCCGTGTCCCCTGCGTCGGCAGGCGGACTCGCAACCACTGCGCCACCAGGGAAGCCCCACATCCTTCTTCTTGAAACATCTTCACTTGGCTTCGGAGGTACTAGATTCTCCTGGTTTTCTTCCTACCTCTTTGGCTGCTTCTTCTTGGTCTCGTCTCCTTTCCTGGATCCTCCTCCTCTTCTCAACTTCTAAACCCTGAAGTCCAGGGGCTCCATCCTCCGATTCTTCTCTCCTCTGGCTGCACTCCTTGCCAGGTGATCTCAGCCGGCCCCATGGCTTTAAATCCGTCCCCCGATCCTCTGCTCCCAAGTGGATGCCTCTGGCACAGACCCCACCCCCTGGCTCTGGGCTCCTGCTACATCTCTACTTGATGGCTACGCTAGGTCAGAACTCAGCATGTCAAAACCAAACTCCCGGTCTTCCCCCAAACCTGAGTCTTCCCCCATTGTATTTAATGAACCCCCGCCCACTCAGCTGCTTAGGCCAGAAGGCCCAAGAATCACCTGCAATCCTGCCATTTCCCTGCATCTGACCCAGCAGCAAGTTTGGTCACCTCCACAACCAGATCAACCCTCTAAGCTGCCCACCTCTCTTCAGTCCCGCTGCTGTGATCTGCGGCTCGCCCCTTCCTCTCACCCAGGCCCCTGCAGAAGCCTTCTCACCAGTCACCTTGCTTCGACTCTTGGCCCTTGCAGCCTGTGCTCTGACTTAAAAATGGCTTCGAGGGACTTTCCTGGCGGTCCAGTGGTTAAGACCCCGCGCTTCCAATGCAGGGGGCGCGGGTTCGATCCCTGGTCGGGGAACTAAGATCCCACATGCCAAGTGGCAGGGCCAAAAAAAAAAAAAAAAAAGTGGCTTAGAATAAAATCCAAGTTCCCACCAGGACTGAGCAGGCCCGGCGTGACTTGGTCCTGCCTCCCTCCCATAGCTCACACTCACCTCTCCAGACACACCGGCCATCACCTACTCTTCAGCACACCAGCTCATTTCCATTTAGAGGTAAGGACGTGATTCCCTACGCAGGTACGTGGAGCAGGGCACCGGAAATCCCCTGCCAAATATACCCTGATGCCCAGAATCTCACCATCTGGGTCGTTCCTTACCAACCAAGCATTGCTTTGAAAAGACAACCATGGCAGTGTGCCCGACCACCTGATCGACCTCGAGCTGTGTAACTGTGGGCAAGTGACAACGTTCATAGGTCTCCGTTTCCTCACCCCTAAAATGGGGATGATGGTTATACCTGCCTCCGGCTGTTGAGAGGCTTAAATGGTAAGTGCAGATAAAGAACAGCTGGTGTGCAGGCGCCCTTCTTAAAAACAAAAATAGCTCCCATTTCCCAAGGGCTTACTCAGCTCTGATCTCAAGGAGAGGCCGGTTTCACCTCCTTGGACACTCCAGAAGCCCCAGGGGGAGGCACTGTTGTTATGTCTATTTACAGATGAGGAAACTGAAGCTCAAAGAAGCCAATTAAATGTAGTATTTGAATGAAAAAAAAAAATCGAATGTTTGTTTAGCACATCGCAGAGGCCTGCGCGTGTTAGAGTACGAGGCCTGGCTTGGGAGTGAGGAAGAGGCTGGGGGCTCAGTCCCCAGGCCCTCACCAGCTACGGGACCCGGCACCTCAGTCTTCCCAGCAGGAAAAATAAGGACCCACCACCCTGAGTTGTGGAAGCAGTAACTGAGCTATCACATGTGAGAGCCTTTACCTCAGGCCCGACCCCTCCCATCCATCCCTCCATCCATCCATCCCTCCATCCCTCCTCTCTCTCTCTCTCTCTCTCTCTCTCTCTCTCTCACTGTTTATCACATCCAGAAGAGAAATGCTCTTTGTAACATCTGTGCCTCCACTGCACCCTGAATGGCTCATATTCACTTAAATATCTCCAAACCCACACATAATAGGTGTCCAGTTCACACAAGCTTTTAAAAAGTCACATTCATGCTGTATCATCACCTGAAACGCACCCAATAATCACGAGGGAGTTTTAGTGTCCCGCTTTTTGGAGACGTGGGAACAGAGGCTCGGAGGGGTTAAAGTGACTCCCCCAGAGTCACCCCATCATAGGAGGTGAGATGCAGACTCACACCTGAGTGTCCCAGCTTCAGCTCCTGTGCCCTCAGCCACATGTAAGTTTAAGTCAGAAAGTCACAGCCCGGAGGGATGTTCAATGACTCAGGTTCAGATTAGTCCCATTCCAGATGACGGAAACGAGGTCCCCAAGCAAGAATGATTCCCCTGGTGGCGCCAGAACTAGGACGGGAACCTGGGTCCTAAGACTGCAGTGGCCTCCTCTTTGGACCAGGCCCTTGGTGCTTGTATCTCAGAATGACCCTGCTTCAGGCCAGAACATGGAGCACGTGCGAGTGCGTGCGTGCGTGCGTGCGTGTGTGTGTGTGTGTGTGTGTGTGTGTGTACACCTTCTGGAAAACTTCCTCCTGCTCCTTTCAGCAGGGACATCACTAAGAGACCACGTGGCAAGGGTGAAGAGGGGCAGCAAGGGCATGCGCCCTGGCACAGAGCTGACTTCTGGGCTGGCCCCTCCACCTACTGTTCCGTAAGCCTCTATCTAGGCTTTTCGGGCCTCAGCCTCTTGACTTGTACAACTGAGGTAAGATCCTTGTCCTTGCTTATGCGGTAGGGTCCTCCACCTCTGCCCAAGATCTCAGATGACAACTGAAGGTTCTAACTCTGGAGAGCCGTGCACATGTTGACAGTGGAGCGAGAAAGCAGAGGGTGGGAGGAGGAGGGAGAACAGGGTGGGGCACAGGTCTGGACTGGGAGATAGGCACTGGGAGGTTCCCAGAGGGACAGATGGTCGGTTCAGGAAGAGCCCTGGTCCTGGGACCAGGCTGGAACACAGGAGAGATCACTAGAGAAGAACTGGGAGTCTGGGCTCTTGTCTGAGCTCTGCCACTAACTTGCTGTGTGACCTTAGGCAAGTCACTTGCCCTCTCTGGGCCTCAGTTTATTCATGTGTAAAATGAAGTTTTGAGTTAAATCAGGGGTCAACAAACTTCTGTAAAGGGCTTGATAGTATTTTAGGCTTTGCAGGACACGTATGGTCTCTGTTACACAGTCACTTGCCCTACGCCGAACCCCCAACTCTTTAAAAATGTGAAAACCATTCTTAGCTCATGGGTCATATAAAAACAGGCCAGATTTGGCCTGCAGGCAATAGTTTTATTAACCCTTGAGTTAAAGAAATGGAATCCAATCTGGGTTCTGTGGACACCTGCCTCCACCACCACACACACAAAAAGCCTCTTCCACCAGACCAGTTCTAGCTCTGCATTTGTTTAAACACTAGGGTTCTATTTAGGTGAATTCTGCTGCTAAGAAAACAAAAGCGGAACACTGGCCTACATGGCCTCGAAGGATCCTGCTGATCTAACCTCATCTCAGTAAAGGGCAAACACCATTCTGGGGGAGGGGCCTTCATAGGCTGCCATTTCTACTCCTGCCCAACTCCCAGTCTCCCTGGGGAGACCTCGGGGACTCTCCCACCTCTTTACTCCTTGGCAACGGCCTCATACTACTTCCTGCCCGGCATAGACGGCTTTTAGCTCTACCACCCACCTCCCAGCACCGTCCTTCCTTGATTTGTTCTGTGCCTCGTGGAGAGAGCCCTGGGCTAGAGTGTGGAGACCAAGGTTCAAGACACAGCTCTGCTGCCTCCCAGCTAGGAGGCCTTGGGCAGGTCACATCACCTCTGTTTCAGTTTATCTATCTTTAAACTGGGAACAATAAAACCTACCTCAAGAACCGCTGTGAGGAGTAATGTGATAATGGATGTACCTGGTACACAGTCGTGGTTAAAACACCTTAGTTATTATCTCCTAAGAAAGTGCTGAGCCTTCCTCAGAAAACCTGTAGTTTCCATTTACTATGGGCTTATTGAGTGTCAGGAGTTCTGCCGTTAGGAGCTGTTACAGAACTAGCAGCACTAGTGGCAGTGGCCGTAATAATAATAATAGCTAACAGTTATTGCCAGGCACCGTTCTAAATGCTTTACCTATATTAACTCATTTAGTGTTCACAAACTATGAAGTAGATACTATTAATTACTATGTCCAAATTACAGATGAGGAAATTAAGGCAAAGAAAGGTAAACTAACTTGTCCAAGATCAAATAGCTGGTAAGTGGAAGAGGTGGGATTCAAACCCAGGCGCCCCTCTGCCCAGAGCAGCAACAGTCTCCCCACTGAGACAAGGAACGTGCATGTGCTTTATAAAGTATAAAGGGCAATGCACACGTGTGTGGGAGAAGGACTGTATCCCCTGCGGCTGGGTAGAAGGTAGGTACCCAACAACTGCTGACACGGAAGAGGGAAACTCTAAGGCTGGTCCCTCTCGGCATCCCTTGTCCCTCTGGACAGAGGGTCTCACCTGAGGATGCCGTGGGTTCCGTGATTCCAGGGTTGATGCTGCTGCTGGGCTGGGTGGGGTCAGGGCTGGGACTGAGGGTGGAGGTGGAGGGGAGGGGCTCCTTGGCAGGACTGTTGGGCTCCTGCACCTCTTCTGGGCACAGGTAGACTTCGATGGGCCCCTGCGTGCTCTTCAGATATATCTGCAGGTTCTCCTGGAGAAGGAAGAGAAGCCAGGTCATGGCTCTGGGCAGCTGGACTTACTCATGGCTCAGTGGGTATGGATGGACACATGAGGCTCCCAGCGTCCATATGAGCACGCTCGGCTCCTGAGCTGGGTGCTGGGCCTGCCCCATGTGGTCTGTGGTAGACATCTGTCTGGCCCCGAGACCCCCTTCTTTTAGGGAGAGTGCCTTGATTTTCCTTCGGGAAATCACTCCTCCCCCACTCTCAGGCCTGAGCTGGTATCATAAAAGCTATCTTTGCCACGGCAAGGGGAGAGCCCACCTGGGAACGGAGTTGGCACAGAAAATGGCAGAGTGAGATGGAGAGTGTGAGGCCGACTTTACGACACGGTTTGAGCCTCTGCATCCAGCCTTGCCTGCAATCCCCAAATCTCCCCCTGGACCTGTCACTTGGTTCCCCCTGGGTCCCCCGACTTAAGCCAGTCAGACGTGGCTTTCTGTTATTTGTAACCAAGAGACTGATACTTGGCTTTCCTGCCCTTGCCTCCTGCCTACCTCGTACCCGCAGCTTGAGCCACAACCGGCAACGTACATGCTGCTGCCGATCGCATTCAGGTGTCCTCGCCTGCGCCCAGGCAGTCCCTTTGCCTGCCCCTACGGGCCTTATAGAGCTTAATGTTTTTCCACTAAACAAATTATTTCTGGAGCCCTTATCAGACTCTGGGCTGGGGGTACCCCATGGGTGGAACATGGCTTTGTGGAGGTTACACTCTAACAGATGAAGCAGAACATAATTATGTAATCACCAATATATCCCGGCAAATGGAGGTTAAGTGCGATGAAAAAGAACACGTGGTTATGAAGTCTGGAGGTAATCAAGGAAGGCTTCTTGAGGAGGTGATGTTCAAGTTGCGACCTGTAGGATGAATAGCAGTAAACCAGGCAGAGAGAGGGAAGAGCATTTCGGCTGGACGGAATAGCGTGTGAGAAGGT
>NC_041216.1:16518837-16533511 GCF_002837175.3 Physeter macrocephalus
GAGGGCCTACTATGTGCCAAGAACTGTTCTAGGTGCCAAGGATATAGCAGTGAGCAAAAGAAACAAAAATCCCCACAGGCATGAGGCCTACGTTCTCATGGGGCAGACAGGTAATACATATGATTAGTAAATCACACGATGTTTCAAAAGGTGATAAATGCTATGGAAAACAATAGGGCAGCGTGAGGTGGATTGGGAAGGATGGTCCCTGCGGTGGTCAGGAGGGCAGTCGTTGAGGAGGTGACCTTTGAGCAAAAACGTGAAAGAAATGAATTAGTCTGGCAGACATCGGGGTCATTCCAAACCAAGTGGGAGTGTGCCTGGCAGGGTCAAGGAGCAGTGAGGTGGCCAGTGGATCTGGAGTGAATAAGCGAGGGGGGGAGTTGGAAGATGGAGTGAAACAGGAGCCACTGGAGGGTGCTGAGTGTGGAAATTCTATGACCGAATTTATCAGGATCCCTCTAGCTGCCGTGCTAGATTGTTAGGGCCAGGGGCGGAAGCAGACAGACCAGCCAGGAGACTGTTTCCATAATTCAGGCAAGATATGATGGTGGCTTGGATCAGAGTGGCAGCAGCGGAGGGGGGAGAAGTGGGGGACCCCGGGTATATTCCGAAGGGAGAGCTGTCAGGATTTTCTGACGGATTGGATGTGGGGTACGAGAGAAGAATCCGTGTCAGGATGACTCCAGGACTTTTCACTTGAGCGTCTGCAAGGATGGCGTTGCCATGGACTGGTATGGGGAGGACTCTGTGTACATCAGACTTGAGGTGGGAGATCAAGGGTTCAGGTTTGGATATGTTGGATTTAGGGGTGTATAAATCATTCAGGTGAAGAAGTTGAATAGGCAATAGCTTAAACGAGGCTGGAATTCAGGAAGAAATCCTGGGCTGGAAATATAAATTTCAGTCATTAATGTATAGATAGCATTTGAAGCCACAAACCTGGATGAGATCACCAAGGAGAGATTGTGGATCGAGAGAGGAGTATGAACTGTTGTCCAGGAGGGAGGTCAGAGGTCAGAGCAGGAGAAGCCAGGAGAGGGGAGAGCAGGGCAGGCCAGGAAGTGGCTTAGAGGTCTATCAAGGCAAATGATTAAGGTCCAGGGGCCATACTGGATGCTGGGGTGACCAGAGGGAGTGGTAAGGGTGTTGGCTTCTAGGGGAGTGTGTGTGGGAGCTGCCCAGTTATGTTAGGCCTAACGCACCAGCAAGACTGACATTGGAAAGAAAAGAAGAGGCGCAAATATTAGGTCGTTTAAGGTTTCATGAAGATAAAACAGGCCCAGGATGTTGATGAGGCTGCTGTGTTGCATCACCCCCCCGCCCCCCGGCAGCCGAGTGCCAGCTCCAGCCATTGAGTGGATGCTCTCTGGAGTGCTGCTTGGAGAGTGAATCTGAGGCTGCATCCTACGTCAGAAGAAAGGAGTTTTGTAGTCAGTTAGCAACGTCTGCCATGGGTGAGGCCTAGGAATTGAGGCTCCAGCATCATCCTGGTTCTAAAGCAGCCTCTTCCTGGCTTGCAGACAGCCACCTTCTCGCTGTGACTGCACATGACAGAGAGAGGGAGCTTTCAGGCTGTGATTTCTCTTCTTCTTATAAGGGCATTAATCCCCTCATGGGGTCCCACCCTCATGGCCTCATCTAAACCTAATTATCTCTCAGAGGCCCCACCTCCAAATACTATCACATTGGCAGTTAGGGCTTCAACATATGAATTTGGGGGAGACACAAACATCTGGTCTATAATGTAATGTAATAATGGGAGGGAGGAGAAGAGCACAACTGGAATTTAGTAGGCAGGGACCAGAGATGCTAAATGTCCCGGATGTGAAGGACAGCCCTGCATAAAGAAGGACTGTCCTATCCGAAAATGAAGCACTGACCACTAACCCATTTCTGGGTTCGATGTTATAATAAACCCATTTGGCATTTGTGTAAGAATTTATACCTTCAGGCTCCTCTCCTTACTTTGCCTTGTGGCCTGGAAGTCTCTTGGCACCCTTCCCATAATGCATTCTTTCTCTGAAGGTCAGTCAAGCAGAGTATGTTTGGCCTTCCAGTAGTTGTGCCATTTCTTGCTGGTTCAGTATTGGGGGTGGGCAACCCAAAGGAAGAGAAGCAAGTCTTGTGAATTCACTTTATCCACTACCCAGACTGTTTCCTGCACTCTCTACCTCTCTATTTTATCTTTCTCATTCATTCATTTATTCATTCATTCATATTTGTGCTCATATTTGTTGAGCACCTTCTTGCAAACTCAACATCCTCCAGGGGTCAAGGGCATGTTTACACACTGCGTGAC
Organism: Physeter macrocephalus; assembly: GCF_002837175.3. Taxonomy (NCBI): domain Eukaryota; kingdom Metazoa; phylum Chordata; class Mammalia; order Artiodactyla; family Physeteridae; genus Physeter; species Physeter macrocephalus. The sequence continues at coordinate 16,521,140 of NC_041216.1, forward strand.
TAGTGGAGAGTACCTGCCCATCTGAAGGGGATACCCACTACCCAGCCCCAGCTGGTTGATGCTTTATGGAAATGCAGGCCCAGAGTGCCATGCCTTCCAATTTTTTAAGGAAAGCTGGCCAATTAGATTTTCATAAGAAACACCCAATTTTATATATTGGCAACATATTCAGATTTTTCTAAGACACAGTAGGGCAAACAAAACACATCTGTAGCCCACCAGTTTGTGGCCTCTAAAGCCAGGCAAAGATATAAACTCATGATCTCTGCCTTCACACAGCTAATCACTAGTGTGGAGGCAGACACCAAAATGCTTGTTTTTCGAAGATATAACGCATCATGGGAACACAGTATCTCAACATGACTGGAGAAGTCAAAGGAGACTTCAGGGAAGAGAGAGTATTTGTGCTGAGAAGTGAAAGATGAATTGCCTTGTAGACAAGCCAATTGAGGGCATCCCAGGCAGAGGGAATGGCACATGCAGAGGTGTGGCAGTATGAGTGAGCATGGTGCTCGGGGAACTGTAGCTGGAGTACCAGGGGACAGACCACAAAGGCCACCACTGTGACAGAGAATAAGGTTGCACTTTGCCAGCTGCCCTTAGGACCATTTGTCTTAATCGGTTGACTTTTGTTTTCACCCGAGCAGTTTCGGCAGGCTTGGTGGTGCAGTAACCAAAATGCCCTCGAGGTGGCGCACAGGAGCAGCAAGACGGGCCTCCAGGTGCCTCTGCTCCGTCCTGGGGCAGGAGGATTTTTTAAGAACTTGGTGATGTCAGACCACAGGCTGGTGCTGGCACTGGCACATCCGGGGAGCAGAAGGAAGCTGCTGACAAATCCAACACTCCCACCCCCGCCCCCGCCGATGATGCCCTCTCTGCAACTTGGCGCAGTTCCCAATCATGTGCATTGAAAGCAAAATGAGTGTGGCTGCCTGATATGCCGTCCAGACACAAATCCCAGCCAGCCAGCCAGCTCCTAGCCAAGAGGAGGGACTAAGGCTGGGAGTGCCTTGCCAGGAAGGTGGGGGGGAAAATGCAGCAGGCAGCCCAGCCTAGTCCAGGTAAGGGGACTCTGGAAAACTCTCCGCTTTTTAGAGACACAGTGAGATGTGTTGAAAAGAATTTGGAAGGCAGACAGAGCTAGATGTGTGGTCTGACTCTGCCATTTGCAAGTTGGATAACCTTGAGAGAGTCAGTTCAACTCTCTGAGCCTCAGTCTATTGAACTGTAAGATGGGGATAACTATGACCCCACCTCTCAAGGTCACTGTGAGGATCAAATGAGATAACGAATGCTTAGCACCATCCCTAACCCAAATGAATACTCAATAGATGCATAATGCTTAGTAATAATACTCACACTTAATGTGGCAATCTCTGTAAATAGTCTGTGTCTGGAACTCTCTTAGGTGCTTTAATCTTCTAAGCAACTCTATAATGTGGGTACTATTGTTTTCTCCATTTACATGTGAGAAAACTGAGGCACCTAGAGGTTAAGGAACTGACCCAAGGTCAAATAGCTACAAGGTGGTGGTGTCAGACACTGAACCTGGGAGTTTGGCTCTGGAGCCTGGGTTCTTAATAAATATACCACCCCAGTGTAGCTGTCCCCAGAATGACAACTGTTGTTAATGTTTCTTACTATTATGCCTCCTTCCAAGCAGTGTGCTGCTGACTCCTGCTGGTTCCCCACTGGTGAGTGCTAGACATTGAGGGTGTGGTGATGGGCACACAGGTCAGTGAAGGGCAGCACCAGGAAGAATCTGGGGCTCCATCCCAGCTGTAGGAGATGGGTGGGCCCGGGTTGTGGGAGTTGACAGATGCTGGCTCAGAGGGAGATCCCTCTCTTAAGCCTAGAGAAGTGGGGCAGCTGGTTTTCCAAAGAGGACCTGTGCCTGCCCATTTCAGCTCTGTCTAGACCCCTGGATGTGCCTTTCATCTCTCTGTGGCCAACTCCCTCAATTCCTCATCTATTCATTCATTTGACAAAGATTTATCATGTGTCTACCTAGAGCCTTGTCACAGGTGCTGGAAGACAATGGTGAACGAGCTGATGGGGTCCTCATACTCTGGAACCTGTAATCTGGAGATGGAGGCAGACAGTGTTTATACACACATAAACAAGTTAATTTTAGACTTGGATAAGTACTGTGAATGAAAGAAATCAGGTCATGTGCTAGAGAGTTACAGGGCAGGACTGTCGGCTTGGCTGGGGTGGTCAGGGAAGGCCTCGCTGAGGATGTGACATTTGAGCTGAGACCTGCCTGGTGGGAAAGCACCAGTCATCAGTTGTAGGAAAAGCTGGAGGAGGAAGAACCTTCCAGGAGGAGGGACCAGCCAGTGCAAGGGCACTGTGGTGGGAGTGATAGGTGTATTTAAGAAACAGAAAGCAGCAGTGCAGTGGGGGACTTCAGTGAACTGTGAGGGGAGTGGGGCATGAGATTAGGTCAGAAGGGGAGACAGGGGCCAGATGTAGAGGGGAGGGTAGGAGGCCATGGTGAGGAGTTTGACTTTATGCTGAAAATGATTGGAAGCTGTTAGAGGGTCAGAAGCAGGGGAGCCATGGGATCAGGACCCCCCAGGCTGCTGTGTGGCAAATAGATTGTAAGGAGGGCAAGAGGAGACCAGCTTTGGGGCTATTGTGGCTGTGCAGGTGAGAGCCCAGGGGCCGAGACCAGGGTTGGGTGCAGGGGGATTCATTTTGGTCGCAGGCAGCCCTTAGACTTTAGAGTTTATACCCTTCCCAGCCTTCCCGCACCCACACCTTTACTCCCACTGAAATCTGACTACAGGAGAGAGCTGGTTGGATCTCAGCTTCCCTATCCCTCCGTGTGCTCTGCTGCCAGGCAACCCAGTTGTCAGACAGAGCTGGGTAGAATCCAGGGTAAATTAATGTAGAAGAGTAAAGTTCAAACTGCATTAAAAAAAAAAAGCTAGGGAATCCCTTTGGACAAAATTTTTGGGAATTCAAAATGTAAACCTTGGGAGTTCCCTGGCGGTCCAGTGGTTAGGACTTGGTGCTTTCACTGCCCTGGGTCTGGGTTCAATCTCAGGTTGGGGAACTATGAAAAAAACCCATAAACCTTAAAAGGGCAGAGCCTTCCCTCCTCAGACCACCCCACTCCTGTGGCAGCACTGAGACACCTTTGAGGAACCTCAAGGCTCCAGAGAACACAAAACTCTCCGTGGTCCAAGGGTATCTATGGTCACAGAGGGGATCCAAGGTTAGGACAAATAGCACAAGTTGGGGGATGAGGAGGCAGACGGGAGAATTCACACTGATCAGTGTTCACCAACTTGTCGGATGGGATTCTCTTGTAACCCCGGGTTTTTAACACTGGGAAGCTTGAGCTACTCAGCCAGCCTCACTCCCAGACACAATTTCTTGGGCTTGACTTTTCAGAAGCCCAGCCTCATCTTCACTAGTATTAAGTACGTTCATATTGCTGTACAACCATCACCACCATCCATCTCCAGAACTTTTTCATCATCTGAAACTGAAACTCTATACTCATTAAATAATAACTCCCCATTCTCCCCTCCCCCAGCCCCATTCTACTCTATGAATCCGACTACTCTAGGTACTTCATATTAGTGGACGCTTACAATATTTGTCCTTTTGTATCTGGCTTACTTCACTTATCATAATGTCTTCAAAGTTGTAGCATGTTTCAGAATTCCATTCCTTTTATAGATGAATAATATTCCATTGTGTTATATACCACATTTTATTCATACATTCATCTACTGATGGACACTTGGGTTGCTTCCACCTTTTGCTGGCGGCTTCTTGAGAACAGGAAGACAGGAAGCTTCCGGTCTGAGCCATCAGCACAGAGGGACCACTCATGATTGTCAAATGTTAACAAACGAAAAAAGTGTTTCTCATGACAAAAGTATCAAGAGATATATTCTTTTTTTTTTTTTTTTCCTGCGGTACGCGGGCCTGTCACTGCTGTGGCCTCTCCCGCCGCGGAGCACAGGCTCCGGACGCGCAGGCTCAGCGGCCATGGCTCACGGGCCTATCCACTCCGCGGCATGTGGGATCCTCCCGGACCGGGGCACGAACCCGCGTCCCCTGCATCGGCAGGCGGACTCTCAACCACTGCGCCACCAGGGAAGCCCAATAGATATATTCTTTATAGAAGACTTAGAAAATATGTATAAGTGAAAGAAGAAAATGAAAATCTCCTATAATCTCATCTCAGAGAGATAGTTGCTGTTAACATGGTGTTATGGTCTGAATATGTGTGATCCCCCCAAATTCATATGTTAAAGCCCCAACCCCCAATATGACTGTATTTGGAAATAGGGCCTTTACGGAGGTAATTAAGGTTAAATGAGGTCATGAGGGTGGAACCCTGATCCAATAGGATTAGCATCTTTATAAGAGACACCTTGAGAGTTCACTTGCTCTCTCTCCACCACGTGAGGGCTTAGCAAGAAAGAGGCTGTCTACAAGCCAGGAAGAGAGCTCTCACCAGAAACCAAATAAACCGACACCTTGATCTTGGACTTCCCAGTCTCCAGAATTGTGAGAAATGAATTTCTGTTAGGTCATGCAGTCTATAGTATTTTGTTATGGCAGCCCGAGCTAAGACACATGGTTATCCTTCCAGTTCGTATATATTTGTGGTCTCTTGTTGTTGTTGTTGTTGCGGTACGCGGGCCTCTCACTGTTGTGGCCTCTCCCGCCGCGGAGCACAGGCTCCAGATGCGCAGGCTCAGCGGCCATGGCTCACGGGCATAGCGGCTCCGCGGCAATGTGGGATCCTCCCGGACCGGGGCACGAACCCGCGTCCCCTGCATCGGCAGGCAGGCTCTCAACCACTGCACCACCAGAGAAGCCCCTATTTGTGGTCTTTTAAGCCAAAACCAAAATGGGATCATTCTTAGGCCGTGTATCATAGGAGTTGAGCATAGACATTGGAATCAGATAGATCTAGGTTCAAATCTTAGCGTTGTAACTTTAGGCAGATCTCAGTAGTGTAACTCTGTTTCCTCATCTGCAAATGGGGATGATTACAGTATCTACTTCCAAGGACTGCTGTGAGGATCAAATTAGAAAATGCTCCTAAAGCGCCTGGCACAGTTCCTGGCACATGGTTAAAGTCAATTCTCTTAAGTGGTGGTAAATTCATTATTCACTGGACTGTAGTGAGGGAACTTTTCTGGTTTGTCTGCTTTATCCCTTGTTCTTAGCACAGTACCTGGAAAGTAGGTGCCTAATATTTATTGAATGAGTGAATAGATGGTTCTATGAGAGCAGATAGAGAGCAGCTAGCATGGTGCCTGGTGGATGACAGAGTTATTGGCATCGTTACACTTTCTGTAACCTCTCAGTAGAGCACGGTGGTTGGCTAAGTGCCTGGGTACCAGAGTTCACCCTCTTGGGTTTCAATTCTGGTTCTACCGGTTTCCAGATATGTGACCTGTCATATTATTTTAAATGCATCTTTAAATGCATCTCTCTCTCTAAAATGCACTTTAAAATATAACTCTAAAATGGGGCTACGTATAGTACAGACCTCATGGGGTTGTTAGGAGGATTAAATGAGATGATCCATGTCAAGTGCCTAAAATAGTACCTTCCGGACTTCCCTGGCCATCCAGTGGTTAAGACTGCACGCTTCCAATGCAGGGGACTCGGGTTCGATCCCTGGTCAGGGAAATAAGGTCCTACATGCTGCGCAGCCAAAAAAAAAAAAAAGTACTTTCCTCATATGGTTTTTATGAGGATTAAAGGAGATCATCCATAAAAACATCTAGAGTGGTGCTCAGTAAATACTTTATTCACTTAATGTCAAAATGTCTATTACTTATTGTCATCCTCAGATCAAACAGCGGCAAATCGAAAGCAGAGACTCCCAGAACACCCAGCAGCCCCTCGAGCCCTACCTTTGCCCCCTCTGTCTGCCTCCTGGCGCCCTGCTATCTCACGGGGGACTCTGTCCGGGACAAGTGTGTGGAGATGCTCTCCGCGGCCCTGAAGGTGGACGGTGAGAGGACCTGGGCCAGGGACGGGGGAGGGAGGGCTTCCCAAGGTCGGGGAGAGGTGGTCTTTCTCAGCACCCTGAAAGTGGTACAGGATGTTAGAGTCCCCTGTCCAAGCAGGCCTCACTGCCAAGGTCATCTCCAGCTGATGCCTGTGTTTTCCGAATCTCTTTTAGACAATTACAAGGACTATGGGGTCAACTGTGACAAGATGGCATCAGAAATCGAAGACCATATCCTTGAGCTGTGCCAGGGCTGTGGGTGCCTGAACTGTCCAGCAGCAGGTCTCCCAAGTACAAGGGATCCAGGACAGTGAGTGGGAAGGACTCAGGCATAGGCCCCTGCTCTGCCCCTGAACCTGAGTTCTTAATTCTAGCTAACATCTATTAAGTTTGGCACCTGCCGGCCTTTTGATAAGCTGTTTACGAGCAGTACATCATTTCACGTTGAGAACAATCCCACAAGGTAGGTTCCCTGTGGGATTATCCCATTTTACAGATGAGGTAACTGAGGCTCAGAGCAGCTAAATTACATGCCCAAGCTCATACAGTTAATAGTAGTGGCAGAGTTGGGATGATTTGAACCCAGAAAATGTGACTGTAGAACCTTAGGGCTCAGACAGGCTGTGTCTTTTTTTTTTTTTTTTTTAAAGATTTTTTTTTTTTTTTGATGTGGACCATTTTTTGAAGTCTTTGTTGAATTTGTTACAATATTGCTTCTGTTTTATGTTTTGGTTTTTGGCCACGGGGCATGTGGGATCTTAACTCCCCAACCAGGGATCGAGCCTGCATCCCCTACATTGGAAGGCAGAGTCTTAACCACTGGACCTCCAGGGAAGTCCTCAGGCTGTGTCTTGACGTGCCTGGGTTGTGACATTGTCAATGAGTCGAGACAGAGAGAGAGGACAGCATTCCTTGTGCTCAGCCCTTCCCTCTCTTCCTTCTCTGAATATAACAGCTCCCATGTTTGACCGCCTAATATGTACCAGGCACTGTGTCCTGGGCAATTGACACTTCCTACCTCTGTTAATACTTGCAATAATCTCTGTGAGGCAGGGGCTGTTGTTCCCATTTTACAGATGAGGAAACTGAGGCTCAGGAACTACTGAGTGTCAAAGCTGAACTGAAAACCTTGGTCTTTGGATTCCATGTCCTGAGTTCTTCCCTTATGCGCCATGCTTCCACTATCTGAAAGCTGCCTTGTCTAGACAGAGGAGGTGACTACCATGTGATATGGCCAATTGCACCGAAAGATTTTTTTTTTTTTTTGGTCGCACCACACAGCATTTAGGGATTTTAGTTCCCTGACCAGGTATCGAACCCGGGCTCCCTGCAGTGGTAGTGTGGAGTCCTAACCATTGGACCACCGGGGAATTCCCAAGATTTCTGTCTTGGAGGGGGAATCCCTCCACACTGTGCCCCACTGAATGAATGCATGGAATTCCTTTTACTGGAGACAGAGCTTTGCATATCAAAAAGGTTATGGAGGGTGGGAACAGAATCCCCAGGGAACAGGGGTCTGAGTGTCCCATTAAGGCCCTTTTCTGGCCCTCTGGGCTCTACCTAGGGGCTCAGCTGGGGTTGGGAAGGTACAGGGGCCGATCTCAGAAAACAGACTTCCTGCTTCCATCTCCTGCCTGAGAACCACCCTATTATCTTTCAACATATCTGGGAGTTTCCCTCCACCATCATTTAGTTGTTAACCAGCACTTCTTGAGCTAATCTAACACCTCTCCAAGTACATTTGCATAATTTCCAATTAATTCAGTAACACAGAACATGAGGTATCAGAACTCTCAGGAGCTTCATCTTTGTTTTCTCCCGAACAGCTGTCCCTCCAAGCAGGTCCCTCCACCTTCAAGCCCAGTTAGAGACAAAGGTGGATGATCCAGTCCATAGTTCCACTGTGGGCCTTCCCTCCTCTGAACGACCCTCTTCTGAAGGAAAGGAAATCAAAGCTGCACCAACGCTTTAGCTCTTTGTCCTTAGGTGGTGGGAGGTCAGGGGAAGGATAAGTTTGGGGGCTTGAAAGCTCTATGTCCTAAAAAAGATCTGACCTCTTTGGAGCGACCCTGGACTAACATGGCAGCCGTGGGGCTCACATATGCTCGTCTGGCGGGTAGGGGCCTGTGATCCCTAGGTCTGCACTCCACCTCATCCCCCTCTGTGACCTCAGGAAACGGAGGCAGACTCAGGAAGAGGCTGATGAAAGGATTGCCAGCCCTGCTGTCCCCACATATCAAGCAGATCCCCACCTCCAAGAATCTCAAACACAGATTTTTAAACCAATATTTTGGCTTTCAATGCATTAGGGCATATTCTTTCTTTTCACATTTGTATTGTACAAACAACAATCAAGGAAAACTTAAATAATACCACCTTCCCTCCCACCACTTCGAGAAAGCCAGCTGTGTCCATTTTCCCACATTCCCCACGTTCTCTTTCTTGTATATGGTTTTTCCCAGCAAAGGCTTCATCTTCCTGACTCTTCTTAGCTTAGGAGACCAAGAAAATGTGGCTTTGTTCCCTGAGGTCCTCCAGAGGATGGAGAAGGGAGGAGGGGGTGGGAGGCCTGTCTGGGATGCAGTGTCTGGACAGATAACTCACTGTGGTCGGTGGTCAGGGGCGACTTCCTGCCGGGTGAGTGGAGAGAGCATTACCGTTAGGAGGGGGTCTGGCTTCCAGCCCTGACTCTGCCGGGAATGTGCCCTGTGACCTTGAGCAAGGGCCGGCATCCTTTCTAAGCCTCAGCTTCCTCATCCATTAATGAGCGAAGTAACTCTGACCAGCAATTCCCAAAGTGGGTTCCGCGATAGGTATTCCCAGAGAAAAGGGAGGAGGGGCAGGCAGGTGGGTCTATGCTCTAATATGTTGGGGACACCAGAGTAAACAAAACTCAACGATTTCTTTATTGCAATACTGCCTAGAGCCTTAGACATGTGGCCCCTAATCTTATGTTTTCCTCTGATGGCTGGACTTACAGCCTCCAGAGGCCCTTTCAAACTAGAGGTTGTCGTCATCACTATCATCTTAGCCCCTAAATGTTGAGCGCTTGACATGCCCCAGACACCAGGCTAGTGCCTCATGCAGCTTAGCTCACGGAATCCTCATAACAGCCTTTTATTTATAAATAAGGAAGCCGAGGCACAAAGAGGTCATGGGACTCACCCGAGGTCACACAAGAGGCTTAGGCAAACCCAGGCTGCCCATTCCTGGGGTCCCTGACACCACAGTGCTTGAGATGACCTGCTGTCACCTTGGAGGCTATTTCCTTTCCTTGATATGTGGCTGACCCCAGATGCCCAAGTGAGACCCCCTACTTGGGGAGTCAGAGGCCACAAAGGTGCCTGACCCCTTGTAAAAGTCCACGGAAAGGAAGAGGTGGCCTTGCAGCTCCTCGGCCTCCAGGGACAGGCTCCCCATCCTTCCGTGCTCCTCTGCGAGTGGCTGGCTGGCCCTTGACTGTGTCACATATCTACCAGGAGCTCAAGAGCACAGATATGAAGTACCGGAACCGCGTGCGCAGCCGAATCAGCAACCTCAAGGACCCCAGGAACCCCGGCCTGAGGCGGAACGTGCTCAGCGGGGCCATCTCCTCTGGGCTCATTGCCAAGATGACGGCAGAGGTGAGGGTGAGGGCCGGGACCTCTGCGTGGCGGGACAAGGGGCCGGGCCCCTCCAGCCTTGCCCAAGTCTGAGAGGCAGTGGCTTGTAACTCAGTGGTGAACCAGGGGCTTCCCTAGGCGGACCATCGAAGACTCCCCATCCCTCAGGGCCCCTGGACCATCAGGACAGTGAACACAGCTACCATGTCTTCAGCACTGTGCTAATCGCTTTGGTGTGTTGGCCAATTCTAGCTTCACACCAACCGAGACAGAAATGTTTATCATCTCCGTCTTATAGGTGAGGATACTGAGGCTCAGAGGACTTAAGTGATCTGCCCGTGCACACAGCTAGAAAAGGTCGATGCCAGGAGCCAAGCTGTCTGGCCCCGGAGCACCCTCTCCTCCCTGCCTTGTGATCTGCCTCCCTCTTCTGCCTCGTTCAGTCCTATATCCCATTACTCAGCTCTGGGCCGAAGCCAGAATCGGAGTCCCTGACTCCATGGAGCACAGCCCAAGGTGCGGGGACAGACATGTATACAAATACATATAATACAGAGGTGGTGTCTGCCATGACAGAGCCACCATGGGAACTTACAGGAGGGAAGGATTGACCCAGCTTGAAGGGGTCAGTAAGGGAAGGTAAAGGGAACAAGCCTGTTTGAGGAAGTATGTGCAGTGTTTAGAAGCTCGGGGCCTGCGCCGAACCGCCCGGGTTGGACTTCTGCCTGTGCCACTTAGCTGTGTGATCGTAGACCAGCCACTTAACCTCTTTGTGTCTCAGTTTTCTCATCCGTAAAGTGGAAGTAATAACAGCTATCCCATGAAGGATTGAATGAGTTAACACATGTGAAGTGTTTAGAAGGTTAAGGCAAGTAAAGCCCTCCCAGGAATTAGGATATGTTAGGCCCATTCACTGGCCATTTCATCACAGTGCTGTCAAAGAGGAAATATTATCCCCATTTTGTGGATGAGAAAACTGAGGCCACCCTCAGCTCATAAGTGATGATGAGGATTTGATCCCAGATCTGTTTATTTCAGAGTCTCTATCTTGGAAAGACCTTTGTACACCCTCAGGTATGAGTGGCTCTTGGCTGCCAGAGCTAACTCAGGGGATTCCCCGCAAGCACGTGGCAATGGCACTGCTAAAGCGCTACTAAATCCAAGCGGCCCAGAGAAGGGGACGGGAAATGCACTGACGTCCTGGAGTCTGGGTGTGCCTTGGGGTGTCTGGGAACCCTCTGAAACTATTGTCAAGAGTGTGCCTCTGTGTATTTATGTTGTGCATGATGTGTATGTATGTGTAGTTTGTGTGATGTAGTGTATGTGTGTGTGGTGTGTGTGGTTAGTGTGTGGTGTATGCAGGTGTGTGGTGTGTGTGTTATGTAATGTGTACGTGTACATTTTTCTGAGAAGAGGGTTTGCTGCTTTCCTCAAATATCCAAAATTTTACAAAGAGCCCTGGCTTTAGGATAAAATGGGGAACTTGGCACAGGTGGACAGGGATATCTTTTGGCTTAATCTAAAATATATGCTCTTTTTAGGCAAATATCAACATATACCCAGAGTTACAAATTGCAACGTGGCTTAGCAGAGTATTATCCTTCCCTGTGAGGTGAAGCTGTGACTTTGATGGGAACCCAGCCTGCGTTTCCTTCTCTCTGTCCCTCGCTCTGTGGCTCTGGGGTCCCTCTGCTTCCCTTTGTGTGTGTGTCGTGGGAATGCTATCAAGAGACTGTCTTACAGGCAGGCAGTTCCAGAAACATTGGGAAACCAGGCCCCCGAGAACCGAGAGCAAGGTGTAGGCTCAGGTGTGAGCCAAACCCAGCAAGTTCCCAGAAGCTGGAGGCCAGAACAGAGCTGGGTGACTGAATTAGGACAAAGACAGGCCCCAGAAGTCTCAGCAAAGGAACCGGCCAAGTCTGGCCCCATCCAAGGACTATTCACTAGAACAGGGCAAGAGAATCGGGTGATCAACCCAGGCCCAAGAAGAGGCTGACCAGGCCAAGGGCAGCAAGCCAGGACTGCATCACACCCTCCACAGGGACTGCCAGTGCCAGCCGCTGAGGAGCCCCCTGCCCGCAACCCAGGCAACGGAGGCCCAGGAGCCCTCCTTCCTGGGGTCAACTTTTGCTCTAGGCAGAAAGTTTTTATAAGAAATAGAGGGGGGCTTCCCTGGTGGCGCAGTGGTTGAGAGTCCGCCTGCCGATGCGGGGGATGCTGGGTTCGTGTCCTGGTCCGGGAGGATCCCACGTGCCGCGGAGCGGCTGGGCCCGTGGGCCATGGCCACTGACCCTGCGCGTCCGGAGCCTGTGCTCCGCAACGGGAGAGGCCACAACAGTGAGAGGGCCCGGTACCGCAAAAAAAAAAAAAAAAAAAAGAAAGAAAGAAATAGAGGATCGGACTTCCCTGGTGGTCCAGTGGTTAAGACTCCGTGCTCCCAATGCAGAGGGCCCAGGTTCAATCCCTGGTCAGGGAACTAGATCCCACATGCTGCAACTAAAAGATCCCACACGTCGCAGCTAAGGCCCGGTGCAGCCAAATAAATAAATAAATAAAATTCTTAAAAAAAAAAAAGAAAGAAAGAAATATAGGACCATTTTTGCTCCCGGAAGGAAAATAACAGGGACTTCCCTGGTGGTCCAGTGGTAAAGAATCCGCCTTCCAGGGGCTTTCCTGGTGGCGCAGTGGTTGCGCGTCCGCCTGCCGATGCAGGGGAACCGGGTTCGCGCCCCGGTCTGGGAGGATCCCACGTGCCGCGGAGCGGCTGGGCCCGTG
>NC_041216.1:16541258-16541785 GCF_002837175.3 Physeter macrocephalus
CATGGCCACTGACCCTGCGCGTCCGGAGCCTGTGCTCCGCAACGGGAGAGGCCACAACAGTGAGAGGCCCGCGTACCGCAAAAAAAAAAAAAAAAAAAGAAAGAAAGAAATAGAGGATCGGACTTCCCTGGTGGTCCAGTGGTTAAGACTCCGTGCTCCCAATGCAGAGGGCCCAGGTTCAATCCCTGGTCAGGGAACTAGATCCCACATGCTGCAACTAAAAGATCCCACACGTCGCAGCTAAGGCCCGGTGCAGCCAAATAAATAAATAAATAAAATTCTTAAAAAAAAAAAAGAAAGAAAGAAATATAGGACCATTTTTGCTCCCGGAAGGAAAATAACAGGGACTTCCCTGGTGGTCCAGTGGTAAAGAATCCGCCTTCCAGGGGCTTTCCTGGTGGCGCAGTGGTTGCGCGTCCGCCTGCCGATGCAGGGGAACCGGGTTCGCGCCCCGGTCTGGGAGGATCCCACGTGCCGCGGAGCGGCTGGGCCCGTGAGCCATGGCCGCCGAGCCTGCGCGTCCGGAG
>NC_041216.1:16541920-16582628 GCF_002837175.3 Physeter macrocephalus
ATGGCCGCCGAGCCTGCGCGTCCAGAGCCTGTGCTCCGCAACGGGAGAGGCCACAGCAGAGGGAGGCCCGCATACCACAAAAAAAAAAAAAAAAAAAAAAAGAATCCGCCTTCCAATGCAGGGGGTGCAGGTTCTATCCCTGGTCAGGGAACTAAGATTCCACATGCTGCAGAGCAGCTAAGCCCATGCGCCACAACTACTGAGCCCGCGCGCCACAACTAGAGAGAAGCCACGCACCACAACGAGTGCAAGATCCCACGTGCCACAACGAAGATCCCGTGTGCCACAACGAAGACCCGACACAGCCAAATAAATAAATATTTAAAAAAAGAAAAAAGAAAAATAACAGCTTGGGGTTGGGCTGCCTGCTATGCTGTGGCTCAGAGGCCAGGGGCTCCCGTCAGGCAGAGCCTGGGGCAGCCGATGCCTGTGTGAGTGGGTGGACATCCCTCTCTGCCTCCTGTGACTCCCTAACTCCCTTTTTATGTCTCTTTCCTGGTCCACCTGATTCCCTCATTCTTCCTCCTTCTCTCTTTTTCTCTCAAACCCAGATGATTCAAAGAATGGGGCAGATTCTGAGATACCCATTAGAGCTGTTGAGTGGACATACTGGCAGCCCACAAGGAGAGGGGTTTTGTTCCCAGCGTCAAAGCCAGTGCCTGGTGTGTCATAAGTACTCAACAAATATTTAGCAAATTCACATTGTACATGACGTGAAGATCCAGTGTCATCTCTACACTTATTTTCCTCATTTTCGACCTTATTTTCTATATTACTGTACTGACCCCGTGTGTCTTTGATGCTGCCTCCTAAATGAGGCAGAAAGAGATAGGTAAATGGATTGGTAAGTGGATAGAGTTTTCCTGATCTCTATTTCTTTTTCTTTTTCTTTTTTTTAATTGAAACATAGTCGATTTCCTGTTTATTTCTTAGCTGGCACAGTCTGACCCACAGCCACGTCTCCCACACTCCTCACCTTGACCCACACTGAGTACCCTTCCCCAAACATGGTATTCTTGTCCTCTGATCTCTGGCATCTATTATTCTCTTGTGCCAGCCCCCTCAGGAAGTCCTGCTTATCTTTCAAGGCTGGTGAAGGTGTCAGCTTCTTCAATGAGCCTCCCTGCCCCCAGGCAGTTAGCCACCATATGGGCTTTCCCTACATTTTGTATACCTTTGCTTTAGTACCTCCTACACTATCTTGCAATCTTGTTTAAATGTTTGGCTGTTCTACTAGATTAGCATTACCTGGGGACAGGAACCAAATCAGGTCTGAATCCTTAGGGCTTAGAGGCAGTGGTAGGCTGGAGCCAGCTCCTACCAGCTCAAGAGAGATGATTATGTGTAGCTCTTCCCAACTCTGCATTCAGTTATATCACATTAGTAGCTTGAAAATGGCCATGGTGGGAGTGTTTACACCATGGAAATAGGTAAATGCTACAAATTAGCCACCACTGCAGCCAAAGCCAGTTTACCAGCACACCAGTGCAGTGAAAGGCATTCAAGAAATTGACATCCAATACATTTTGAATGAATAAATGTATTATGCTCTGGAAAGTCCCCCAACATTAAAGTCAGCTGCTTTTTGCTTATATGGCCTGGGGTTGACTTGTTTTTGTATATACCCCTGCCATTGGTTAGGACCTAGTCCTTGAATCTGACACAGTAGGACATTCGTGTGTACTAGGATAACTTGGGGGCACTAATAAAAATGCATATTCCTGGACCTGCCCTTAGAGTTTTGGATTCATAGGAATCTGCATTTTGTCAAGAAACCCAAGTGGTTATAATGTAGCAGTCAGCATACTAAATTCGTTTGACCTTTGTACCAACTCTGTTCTCCACAGTTTAAGGGATCATGCTAGATGGCAATAATTAAAATGTTTAGCCAGTGCCAAATCCTCTTTAAAAAAAAAAAAAAAAGTTGTTGTTTTTTTTTTGGCCGTGCCTCGTGGCTTGCGGGATCTTAGTTCCCTGACCGGGGATTGAACTCAGGCCACGGCAGTGAAAGCACTGAATCCTAACCAGTAGACCACCAGGGAACTCCCCAAATCTTCTTTTAACATTAGCTCCGGGACTTCCCCAGCAGTCCAGTGGCTGGGACTTTGCCTTCCAGTGCAAGGGGTGTGTGTTCCATCCCTGGCTGGGGAGCTGGGATCCCCCATGCCTCTCGGCTGAAAAACCAAAGCATAGAAGCGGAGGCAGTGTTATGACAGATTCAATAAAGACTTTAGAAATGGTCCACATTAAAAAAAATCTTAAAAAGGAAAAAAATTAGCTTCAGCCATCTTCCTCCCCCCAAACCAACACTAACTAGAGCTCTCTCCTGTTTGTCTCCCTCTCTGCTGTCTTCTGGAAGAAGTTCAAGGCAAGTCAAATGGCCAGGGGAGGGACAGAAAGGGGGAGGACCTGGATAATGCAGACACTAAGTGCCTACAGTGAGCTGACGAGAGACAGGAGGCTCTGTTCTGTAGGAACTTATAGAAAAAGATATTCCATGATGCAATCACAGGCGAGCAGTTAGTTGTGTGAACCCAGGAGCTTCAGGTCCTGCTTGGGTGGGGGTAACAGCAGTAAGTCATGAATAGTCGAGACCAAGGTCCCCACCAGGCAGAATGGCCTGGCCGGGCAGGGATCCCAGCTCAGACGGGCAGTGGGTCAAGTCCAGACTGGAAGGACAAGGAGAACATCATAGATCAGGCGGTCAGTAATCAAGTCAGCTTAAGCAGGAAGGTACACAAGAGTACCTGAGGAAATGTACACAAGAGTGTTGATCCTGGGTGAAGCTATCTGCCTTGTACTCTCCCATATGTGCCCTACTGTACTTGGCCCAGTTGGAGCACCCGGGTTTGACCTTCCACCCAAAGGCAGAATGGGGACTCTTCTGATAAAGCCTTTTCCCAGCTGGGACAGGGCCAGGGCTCCTGGGGCTCCCTGGCCCTGAAGGGCAGACTCATTTCTCTCCAGGAAATGGCCAGTGACGAGCTGAGGGAGTTGAGGAATGCCATGACCCAAGAGGCCATCCGTGAGCACCAGATGGCCAAGACAGGCGGCACCACCACCGACCTCTTCCAGTGCAGCAAATGCAAGAAGAAAAACTGCACCTATAACCAGGTATGGGGTGGGGGAGGGGCCCGTGGGGGAGCAGGCAACAGGGGCCAGGAGGAGCTTCGGGACAAGCCAGCAGGGAGAAAGAGCTAAAACTCTGGGCTGCAGAGAGAAGGGCAAGTCTTGGTACACCAACATGATACATCTGTGGCTTCTAGAAAAGATGCATGCAGAAGCACCCAGATCTGAGTCTGTGAGGCTTGGCCAGCATGTTCTGGCCTGCCCTGAAGCAAGAATAAGAGGGACCAGAGTCACAGGGCACAGAACAACTGTAGAGTCACAGATGGTTGGAAGGGAACTTAGCAATAAAAACTCTGCTCCCTCACTTTACGCACAAGGAAGCCGAGGTGCAGACGGGGACAAGTTTTGCGGCTTTGTCTAAAGCTGCAAAGACAGTGGCAGAGATGTTAATAAACCCAGATCCAGACCTTTCTGCCTGCAATACAGCCAACTTGGTAGTAAAGCCTAAGGGATTTAGCCCCGAGTCGTAAGGGTGAAGACCACTGCCCTGGCATGGGGAGCCGTGGGAGGCTGTGGAGGCCTCTTCTCTGAGACTTAAAAGCTGTTTCTGAGTTGTACGTGTTATGCCCTTGGGGCACCAATGTTCTTGGATTCTAATTGGTGCTTTGTCACTCTAGAACTCTATTCATTCCCCCATCTGCCCTCAAGCAAGATTTATCAGAGCACCTTGCCCTTGGGGATCTGTGGCTACAGCAGAAATAGTGAGCCTTGCCTTTCAGGAGTCCCTCGGAGAGTTCTAATTCAGGAATCTGGAGATGTGTGTGCAAGTTCCTGCTTCCTTCCAAGCACGTTTCCCTGTGGAATGACATGCATCCTGTGCATCGCCTCCCACCAGAAGTCAAATGCCCATTCGCAAAGTTCTCTCTCCACAGAGAGACCCCAGTGGTATCCTTCCTCAGGTGTCATTGCTCTGCAGTGACAAGGCTGTGCTAGGCTGTGTCCTCCTGGCCCACTGCTGGACTCACCCATTAGCAGGGGGACTTCCCCCCACTCCACAGACTCCAGCTGACATGTTCATAGCTGAGTGTCCACAAAGCAACAGCTTGCTACATGTCATGGCCATCCAGGGTTGGCTGCAGAAAATCAGAACAGCAATTGTTAAATCTGGAAATACCAGGGATTTGCTGTGGGAAACCTGGTTTCTTCACCTGAATGGTCTGGTTAAGGGGATGAGAAACTAGAAGACAATATTAAATATCCCCAATGATCTTCAAATCCCTTTTCCTCTCCGGGTCTCAGTTCTTCCACCTGTAAAATAAAGAACAAACTGGATGATCCCTAAGGGTGCTTCCAGCTCACTCAGTTCTGATCAGAGAGGTACATCCAATAGAATGTGTTCATTTCTCCAGTAGGAGATGAGTCTTGAAGCAAGAGAAGACAGATCAGTTCAGAAGAATCAACAACAAGAGTGAGAGTGCAAAGGTCAGGTTGAGCCAGGGAGATACTGGAAGTGAACTGATGGAAAACATATGAATACACAATGGAATTCTTAGTGATAAGGGAATTGCCAAAGTGGAGTGGGAGTAGTGGTGCCACAACCTCTGGGATTTGGAGCTACTTCTACAGACAGTGGGAGCCATAGCAGGTCCTAGAGCAGGAAAGTGACTTCATGAGTGGTCCCTGCTCTCTTTTTCTCTCAGGTGCAGACACGCAGTGCCGATGAGCCCATGACTACCTTTGTCTTATGCAATGAATGTGGCAATCGCTGGAAGGTCTGTATGTCTGTATCTTTCTTCCTTCCCTGTCATCCACAGATGCTGCCCACATAAGGAGTAGGATGCCCACAGCCCAAAAGGGGCCTCATACGTGGGGGGCTTGCCAGCCTCCACAGAGCAGGCCTGCAGAGCTGGAGATAGTGGTGGGTTGTTTTGGGGAGGTGGGGACAGTGTACATGTGTATGTGCATGGTTTTTTTTGGAAAGCACCCAGCTGGGGTGGGGACAGCAGCCCGCATTTTATCACAGGAAGGGCAAGTCTGTCATTTGAATACAGATGGAATCAGCCTCCTGAGATCCACAGAGGGGAGGAAAAACAATAGCACTCTGCATTTGGACCACGCCTCTCTGCAAAGTGGTTCCACAGATGGTCTTTCCTTTGAACCTGGTCACAGCCAGGGATGAGGAGACAGCGTTGTCCCCAGATGCTCCCAGGTCATCCTCCCCTCCTAAAGCAGCTCTGGAAAAGCCTTACGTTACCCAAGGCTGTAACCCAGGTAGGCCCCAGCTCCTGCAAAGGCAGTGGCTTTGTTTTCAGGCATGGGAGCCAAGCAAAGACTCCTCTCAGAGTGCTCCTTCCTGCCTCGTCTTCTGAAACAACTGAGTGTGGTCACATGATTAATGTCCGTTTACAGTACCTTCTGACTTGCACGTGTGCTGTGTAATGTCTGGGCCACCGGGCAGGCTGCAGGTGCTCCTAAAATTGTAAGGTACTTGGCAAGGACTGAGCATGGGACTGGGAGTCAGGAGCCCTGGTTTCAGGTCTCCGCTCTGCCCTGCTCGCTGGGTGACCCTGAGCGTGTCACTCTCCTCCCATGGTTGATGTGACGATTATTACATATGCACACACACTTTGCAACAACTAAGAGAAATGTTCCTTTATAATATTACTCTCATTTTCAGATGAGGAAATTGAGCTACTGAAATGGTTAACAAGCATAAAGTCACAGAGTTTCGAGCATTGAAAGACAGTACTCCAAATTCCTGATCGATTGAGTTTTCTACAACTTTATGTAGGGCCTCAACAGCCATGGGGCCTCATAAGAACTGCCATGTATTTTAGGGTAAAAGTCAGACAATTATGTATTTTTCTTTTATTCACTTATTGAGCACTTAGGGATGGGGCCAGTATAATGGCCTACTGGTTTAGAGCATGGGCTTTGGTATCAGGCTCAAATCCTAGCTTTATGACTTACAGGGTGACTTTGCTAAGTGACCTGAACTCTCTAGGTCTGGATTTCCTCATCTATAAAATAAGGGTAGGAATACTTAGCCCACAGAGCCGTTTTGAGGACTGAGAAGGTAATACACATAAAGAATTAACAGGGCCTCTGATAGCTCATGTGGTATCTTTGTTATATTAGAAAGAAGTGTCCTTGCCTCCGTGTAGACACAGCCTTGCACCAGGGTACAGAGCTTGGCAAAGAGCAGGGGCTGAGTTTCAGCCCCAACCTGCCCCTTTGGCCAAGCTCTCTTGTGCAGTGAACAAGCTGTACAGCCATACAAAAAAGCCCTGAGCACATACGTGCCTGGTACATAGAAACCACCATTCTTATTATTCTGAGTTTGTTACCTGTTAGTATTATGGGAGCTTCGGCAAGTCATTTAACCTGTCTGGATTGCTTCTTTACCTGTGAAAATGGAAGAGATATGATAGTGCCTATCTCACAGGGTGACTGCAAGGATGAAATGAGTTAACATACGTTAGTGCTGCCCAGCCCAGAGTAAGTGCTCAATAAATTGTAGCTATTGTGTTACTATTGGGCAAAGCTCCAAACCCAGCTCCTCCTCCCTGATTCCTGGAGAGAAACTGGAATTTGGAAGTTGGAGAGGCAGGTCCCACTAGAGGTGGCAGCTACATGGCTTCTGACAAAATTTTCAGGTAGTGTCCATTGCTATGTGGGAGGCCTAAAGTCTAACCAAGCTATTAGTAATAATCACGGTGTTATTTCTGACCATAAATTGAGAGCCTACTGCATGTCCGCCATCGAATTTCCATTCATTACTTGATATGCTTTTCTGCATTGATCAGCATTATGATCCCATTATGCAGATGAGTGATTTGTTCGGGGTCACACCGCTAATAATGGCAGAGCTGGGATCTGGACTCTGGTCTGTGTGGCTCCAGACCCCACCTTCCTTTTCATGTCCCTCCACCTGCCTCTAGCTTCCCTGAGTCACGGCAAAGAAAGTTCTAAAACATTGTTGCCTTTTTGGTTTTGTAGTTCTGCTGATAGAACCACCAGCCAGGATTTCAGTGAACAAGGTGAGGAAGAACAAAGAGAAAGCACTAAGCCATCGTAACTGGAGAAAAATAAAAATTAAAATGAAGAAAAGTACTTAACTCTGAATGGGGCATTAGGGATCAGACGGAGAATTCTTTTACAAATTAATAATCAGTTAATAATAGTGATTGACTAATAGGAGGAGTCTAATTGGGGTACAATGCTTAGTCCGTGTTGACAGACCTCTTGTAGAAACTCAGAGCCTCAGAGCTGAGGTGCTGTATCTTTGACAGTGACTGGCAGACCTTTGCTTTGAGTCCCTTCCTTCACATCTGAACCTCTCGGCCTTTTCTGAGTTGAAAACTACCAGACCGACTCAAATCTTACCCACCCCACCATGAATCACACGTGCAGAACAGTTGGCACATGGTTTGGCTTAGGCAGATATGACTTCCACATCGTGTAGAAAGACTTCTTCCCCACTCCTCATCTCTTCCTAGACTCTCTGCTATTCCCTGTTCCTAGCTTGTTTGGGGGCCTTTGAGGACTCCAGACCTGGTCCCTCTAGGCAGGGGACACATCATCTTGAGCTGAGGGTTTCTGAGTGAAGAGTACAGTGGTGCCCGGGTTTGGTGGCCTCTGGGAGGTCCTGAGCCTTGGAACCCATCCAGGCTCAGGCAGTGCGCTCCTCATAGCTCTATTGTGGCCCGAGCTACAGAGGAAGTCTGCAGGGCACAAGGGCCCTTGTTGTGTTTCTCCCGTGATGAAATTGGCTTGCTTTTTAAGCTGATAGGAATTTTAAGCAAATCTGGAACCTTCTGGAAAAGACTTGGGGGCAGGTCTGGTGGGTCTGTCCTGGGTCTCAGTCTCTGACTGTCCCTGGCCTTCCAGCAGCCCCAGGCTGAGGCTCCCGGACCGTGTTTTCTAAAATAACTAACGCGTAAGAGCTTGTGAACTCCTGGGAGCTTGGGCAAGTCACTTAACTTCTCTGAGCCATTTCCTTACCCATTAAAAATGGGAGTGGTGGGCTTCCCTGGTGGCACAGTGGTTGAGAGTCCGCCTGCCGATGCAGGGGACATAGGTTCGTGCCCCAGTCCGGGAAGATCCCACATGCCGTGGAGCGGCTAAGCCCGTGAGCCATGGCCGCTGAGCCTGTGCGTCCGGAGCCTGTGCTCCGCAACGGGAGAGGCCACAACAGTGAGAGGCCCACGTACCGCAAAAAAAAAAAAAAAAAAAAAAAAAAGTGGGAGTGGTACTAGTGCCTGCTTCATAGAGTTTCCATCTGCCTTGGTTCACACTTAGGGTAGCTGTTGGGGCAACTTCAGCCCAAGTCTCTTATGTGCCCTGGCAGAATTGGTTATCACCTTCCTCCTTCTACCGAAGTGCCTCCTCCTGTAGATGAAGCCTGTAAATAAACTGTGTACAGAAACCTGCCACCATCTCCAGCTTTTCAGCAGTCAGATTTGGGGTGGGTCCTTTGGAAGGACTGAAAATCCTCTCACAGAAGATATAATACACACAGCTCATAAATGGCAGATCCAGGACAGAAACCCAGGTCTCCTGCTCCTGTCACTGTGCTCTATGCGATGAGAAATCCAGGGCCATACACAGTGCTCGGCCCCTACCTTCCAGGAGCTCCCAGCCTGGCAGGGGAAGAAGCCACAGGTGCAGACTTCCACACCAGATGGGGTGTGATAAATGCCTGAGGTATGAATATTACCCACAGAAGTGTAGAAGGATGTTGCTTAGATACCCAGGTGCTTCTTAAACTGTAATATAGGTGGGAATCCCCTGGGGATCATGTTAAAAATGCAGATTCTGATTCAGTGGGTCTGGGGTGGGGCCTGAGATTTTCTTCTTTTCTAACGAGCTCCCAGGTGATGCCAATGCTGCTGGTCCACAGACCACACTTGAGTAGTACTGGCTGAGATATCCAGATTTGTCTCTGCATTATCTAATCCTCCATCCAAACATCTAGAAATCAAAAGCAGAACAAAATAGCAACCACTATTAATATAATAATATCAATAAATGTTACTTTGGGGCTTTTTAAAGATGGCACCCTGGGGCGATCTTCAATAGTCACGGCCTAAATGTCCATTGCGCTCCCGGTGTCACAAGCATTTACAGCATAGGAAAGAATACAAAACTGAATCTCTACCCTCAATAACCTTACTGTTTACAAAGGAGATGAGTCAGATTAAACAGCAGAAGAACAAGTGGGCTCCAGTTCGCACATCTATACAGTACACATCTACATTCGCAAAAGGACACAGAAAAGCATGAATAGGCCTCAGACTGTGTTCATCAGTAGGCGTCAATACCCTCCCCACTGGTCTTCCTGTGTCCACCCAGGACCCCCTCCAGTTCATGCTCTCCACTGTGCTGACCAGGGTAGGCTTTTCAAAATTGCAAGTCTGATCATGTTACAGCCCCTGCCCCCCCATTCCACCACCCCCATTTGCAACCTTCCATTTTTTCCCACTACTCTTGGCAGGGCCTATAAGGCCCTACAGGGCTGGCCTCTGCCTCTCCCCGACACTTTGTGCTCCAGCCACACTGGCCGTGCTGTGCTCCTCCTCGTCACACAGGCTTTGCACATGCTGTTGGCCAGAACACATGGTTTAACCCCATCGCCTCCCTAATATCAAAGATGAAGAGGGAAAAAAAAAAAAAAGATGAAGAGGGTGCGAGCTTCAAGGGAGTTAGCATTAACTCTACCTCCCTGAAAGGCTTCCTAGGGGGAGGGAGATTGCTGCTACCTTACAGGAGGAAAAAGACGACATTAGGTGAAACAGAAGCCACATGGTTGGGATGGAGGAAAGAAGGTCTCACCAGGAATGTTAGGGCCAAATGACCTTGAAAACCAGTCAAGATCCTATGACCAGTTTAGAAGAGGATTTCAAATGTTACCGAAACCTGAAATACTACAGAGAAGTCTTTCTTAGTAGTCTCATCCAGACTACCAAATTTCTGTCTTTAGCTCTGAGGTTTTTTTTTGAGCTTGAGACTTAAGTCACCAAGTGCCTATCTGGATATCTACTCCAAGTACCCTACCGGCCCTCTCAATACAATTAATCACAAACTGAATTCACATCTGCTCTTTCTTAAATCCCCTCTTCTGTCTTTTCTATTTGTCAACTAGTTCATTACTTAGAACCATCTTTGACCCTTTCCCCTTGCCATCTTCGTTTTATCAGTTCTATAGTCTCTCCCTTACCCAACCCTTCTCTCCATTGCCATCACCATCAACATTTTCTCTCAGGTCTTCTTTTTTCTCCAACTGATGCCAAGGCCTTCTACTGGTCTCCCAACTCAAAGCACTCCCTACCGGGACTTCCCTGGCAGTCCAGTGGTTAAGACTTCACGCTTCCAATTCAGGGGGCGCAGGTTCCATCCCTGGTCTCGGAACTAAGATACCACATGCCGCATGGCGCAGCCAAAAAAACAAAAACAAACGAGCAAACAAAAAACAGTCCCTACCTTACCTGCATGAGCCATGCATGGCCCTGAGCATCATTCCCCCAATCATTTTCAGTGGATTTTCACCAGCTATACTTGGTCTGACTTTCAAAGTTCCCTTCCATCTGCCTGTCTTTAGTGATTTATCTTCCACCCCTGCTGCCCCTTATGCTCCAGCCTAAGGGAGGTATTTGTCCTGCTCTTGAAAACCTGATGGACCTTCCCAACTGTGACTGCCTATTCCGATTCCCGCTCCTCCACCCCAGTCCAAATCTTACCCCTTCTTCAAGGCTCACCTCAGATACACGTCTTCTACGAAGTCTTCTCTGATAACCCTGGCCACAAGAGATGGTTCCTCAGAACTCCCACAGCACTGTGAAACGCCAATATTACAGTGCATTCTACCATGATGATGATAATAATTCCTTTGTATGACAGTGTCAATAATATCTATTAAGGGGACTTCCCTGGTGGTCTAGTGGGTAAGACTCCACACTCCCAATGCACGGGGCCTGGGTTCGATCCCTGGTCAGGGAACTAGATCCCACATGGATGTTGCAACTAAGAGTCCGCATGCCGCAACTAAAGATCCCACATGCTGCAGTGAAGATCCCACGTGCCGCAACGAAAACCTGGCACAGCGCAGCCAAAATAAATAAATAAATATTAATTTTAAAAAATATCTATTAATTTTTGAGCATTTACTAGCTGGGTATCTTGGGCGCATTATGTAAATTCATGCCTTCGTCTTTCATCTGTAAAATGATGGTAATAATAGCACCTAGCTCATAGGGCTGTTGTGAGGATTCATTAGAATCATACCTGACACAAAGCACCTGATTAGTGAACATTAGCTACTGTTATGAGTATACGGGTACTTTATATTGTCTCAACTAATCCTCAGACCCCCTGAACTAGGTTCTTTTAAAAAAAATTTGTGGGTTGAGAACTGGTGAGTTTTAGATTAAATGAACTTGTGTGCAAAAAAAAATTGTGGGAGGGCTTCCCTGGTGGTGCAGTGGTTAAGAATCCACCTGCCAATGCAGGGGACACGGGTTCAAGCCCTGGTCCGGGAAGATCCCACACGCCACGGAGCAACTAAGCCCGTGTGCCACAACTACTGAGCCTGCGCTCTAGAGCCTGTGAGCCACAACTACTGAGCCCACGTGATGCAACTACTGAAGTCCTCGCGCCTAGAGCCTGTGCTCCACAACAAGAAAAGCCACCGCAATGAGAAGCCCACACACCGCAACGAAGAGTAGCCCCCGCTCACCGTAGCTAGAGAAAGTCCACGCGCAGCAATGAAGACCCAATACAGCCAAAAATAAATAAAATAAATTTATTTTAAAAATAAAATAAATTTTTTTAATTGTGAGAAAATATACATAACAAAAAATTTACCATCTTAACCATTTTTAAGTGTACATAAAGTCCAGTAGTATTAAGTACATTCACATTGTTGTGCAGCCAATCTCCAGGAACTCTTTTCATTTCGCAAAACTGAACTTCTGGGGCTTCCCTGGTGGAGCAGTGGTTAACACTCCGCGTTCCCAATGCAGGGGGCCCGGGTTCGATCCCTGGTCAGGGAACTAGATCCCACATGCATGCCGCAACTAACAGTTCCCAGGCCACAACTAAGGAGCCGGCGAGCCAGAACTAAGGAGCCCACCTGCTGCAACTAAGACCCAGCACAACCAAATAAATAAATAAAATGTAACCAAATAAATAAGTAAATAAAATAAATATTTTTTTAAAACCCCTGAACTTCTATTCCTATTAAACAATTCCCCATTTCCCCCTTCCCCTGCCCCTGGCAAGCACTATTTTACTTTCTGTCTCTATGACCTGTATTATTATATTCTTTTTACAAACCAAAAAAACCGAGGCTCAGAGAGTAATTTGCTTCTATGAGACAGAATCTGGACTTGAATCTGGGCCCCCCTTCATGCTCTGAGTCACTCTGAAATATGATTTCACCTCACAGATGGGAGGTGAAAAAATCATCTGTGATGCGTTTTACCTCTCCTACAACCATGATGGCCACTGTGTGACAAGGCCCTCCTCTGTGCCGGTGCATTTTACGTTTTGCAGCCATTCTCACATTTAATCCTCACAGCAGCCCTGCAGTCACTGTGAGGGGCAGTATCCTATCTCCCAGAGCACAGTGCCGGTACAGGACAGAGACAGTAAATATGTTCAGTGAATATAGGCCTATTTGATGCCTTTAAATACGTTAAACAATACTAAGTAAGTCTGTTGTGCATTTTTAATGCAATTGTTTACATTATTTGAAAACGTTGACTCTCTAAGGAGAAAACCAGCTGAAATGCATGAGGTCATAAAGAGCTTCCCAATCCTCGCCACTCCCCTCTCCTCCTGCAGAGTCAATCTGCTCTTCTCACCCCAGGCCACCCTCCAATCTGCACTTCATCACTAGCATCGCTGATCCACAGCCAAAGCCAGAGACAAACAGGCAGGCAGGCAGGCAAAGGGACACAAGAGACTGTCCTTGCTCTGCTTCCTCCTCCTGCCTCTCCACCCCCATACTCTTCTCTCTAACCATACCCAATCCTGACCATTCTGGAACACGCTCTGTCCTTTCACGCCTCCGTGACTTTGCACATGCTGTTCTCGAAGCCTGGAATGCTTTCCCTCCTCTCGTTCTCCACCTCCGAGACTCCTACAGTCTTTGCAAGCGAGCTCCGAAGTCACCTCCTTTGTGAAGACTCCTCCCCTACCCGCCCCCCCAGCTGTGAGCCCGCCCCTCCTAGAAGCCCACTAGCTAGCTCCTCCAAATGCTCTAGCAGTTGGACTGCAATGACTGTTTGTAAGTCAGGTGTCCCCCATGTCCCCAGCTCCTTGTGCTGAGATGAGGCTTCATCTCTGCTCTGAGCAGGGGTGAAGAGAAGTCCGGATCACTGATTTTTTTTTTTTCCATGTTCCTGGTATATTTGAAAATGAAGAGATAACAAAACAAGATCTCAAATATTGAGGCATATTTTTCAATGTCTAGCAAATGAATGCTTCCAATGCAAAAAATTATAATTGTGCTGCTCACAAGATAATTATAGGATTTATTTAAATATAATAATTTATAGTGCTGCCCAGGCACAGTGGTCTGTTAATACGAAACAAGCTTCAGGATATACAAGGAGGCTCTGATCAAATTGGTCAGTGGATCTGACATAATGTAAAACCCCATTTGGAGATAATGTCAAAAGCCTAAATTGGAGACCCTGATGAAATGGTACTCCTGGCCGCTTTCCCCAGTGGTAGGCTGTGCTGCTGCCTCTACACACAGTAGGTGTGCATTGTTTGCTGAATAATGGTAACAAACACAGCTTTCCAAGTTGGTTATTGAAAGCCCCCACACAATAAGTATTCCTGGGAAACAATGAAGTCCTGAACAATGGGGCAGGAAGCCACCTCCTCCTCCAGTGACCCCCAACTCTCAGAGTCCAGCTGAAGGCTGCAACAGGAAACCCCTCACCCACTGTCTTTCCTCCCTCTCTTCCCCACTCAGGGGCCACCCCCACCCAGGGGCACCAAATGCACTCATGCTTTCCATCCGCTCTCGGCCCCTCTTCTCCTCTAGCCTCTGGAGGGTCCCAGGTGAAGAAAGAGAAAAGCACTTACTCACAGAAGGAGGCAAGCAGCCAAGCTGGGCTTGGAGAGTCGTCCTGCCCCCAGGCAGGCCTGAGGAATAAAAGGAACGGCAAGAGGACAAAGAAGGACTTAAAGCTCTGGAACAAGAGGAAAGAAAAGGCCTAAGAAAGTTTACAAAGCAATCTGTCAGAGAAGGGATGAAAAGGGAGCCCCACTGAGCTGAGGGGCTCAGGCACTCACCTCACCTTCGGCCCTGTTAGAAACCTGCAATTACTTGGCCAAAGTCTGAACCAATCTCCCTCTTCCTTGTCCCAGAGGTTTCCCTGGGAGTGCAAGGCCTCACCTTGCTGGGTTTTTGGCAGCCCCAAATACCTCTGCTCTACTCGGCTCAATACACCAGTTCTCTTGAACCCAACTAACTGGCTCAACTTCCAGTTCCCTCTGGATTTTCAGAAGAAACACTATGCATAATACAATCAGCAGATCCTCAAAGCTATCCAGCTACTCTGACTGCCCAGATGTTCTGAGCTAGTGAAAATATCCACAGGCCTTTCTGCAAGTCTCTCCTGCCACCAAAGGCAAGATTAATAATAATACCAACTATCATCTGAGTGCTCACTCTGTGTTGAATGCTTTAAGTCATCTCACTTACTGCTCACCACCACCTTAGGTACGATTACCCCATTTCAGAGAAAGGGAAATAGGCCTGGAGAGATTAAATGCCTTTCCAAGGGATACACAGCCTGGATTCCAACCCAGGTCTGTCTGACCTTGGTGCCCACACACTTCCCACTCAGGACACTGCCTCTTGGGGACCCTCTGCGATTCTATTTTCTGTGGTTCCCATATTAATTTTAGATGGGGTAGGATGGTACAATTCTGTGGTATCTAAAAAAATTCCATGCCTCACAGTTGGGAGTGAGAAGAGGAGCAGGAGTGGGAGAGTCCGCCTCATGGCTGGGTAGGGTCTTAGTTCTTTTTAGACACTTGAGTAATTTAACCATAAATAACTGGGCACTGGGAACAGGACACTCACTAATAAAAGCATAGCCTAGAATCACGTTTGAAGAAAAAAATTCAAGTCACTTCGTGGGTGGACATATCTGCAAAACAAAAGAAAAGCCCCTTTCCC
Source organism: Physeter macrocephalus (assembly GCF_002837175.3). Classification (NCBI taxonomy): domain Eukaryota; kingdom Metazoa; phylum Chordata; class Mammalia; order Artiodactyla; family Physeteridae; genus Physeter; species Physeter macrocephalus. The sequence goes on from NC_041216.1 coordinate 16,557,189, forward strand.
AGCCCAGGCAGAGAAGTCTCCTGTACAGTTAGAGACAACAGGCTTCTGGGCACGTAGCCAAGGTTCTGGGGATATTTATAACTTGAAGAGGGTGGGAGTCCCTAATAAGCTGCTATATTCTTTTTCCATCACTTCCCTCTCCAAGGCTACAGCGATCTCAGAGCTCTTCCCCACGCAGAATGCCTGCTTTCCCTAGTGCTCAGCTTCCATTGTCTAATTTTCTCATCCTGGCTGGGGAAAGAGAAGGCTGCAAGTCCTTCCGTTCGGAAGAACTCCAGTTGAATGTAGCTTAGCTGCTGGTGGTGTTTCTTGGCTAGCTGCTGTGGTCTCAGGAATCTGCCTATGAGCCTGTGGTTTCTCTGAGCTGTCTGAGAGTCTGAGGTCTCGGGAATCTGTGAGTCTTTGGGATCCGCCTACGATCTCTGGGCTTTGCCTGCACGTCTACGGATTCGAGATCTACCTGCAGATCTGAGATAGACAGGATCTGCCAGTGACCCCCAGAATCTTCCCGAACGTGTGTTGTCTCAGAGAACTCTGCCTGCGGATTTGAAATCTGTTTGAGGCCTCTTGGGTCTTGGAGCCGGCGACCTAGCGGATCTTTTGAGGGCCAGGAGGTAGGTCTGTTCGTTCCCAGTTCGGGTTTTCGGCTTCCCACCTTCAGCTGGTCAGGGACTGCTAACAACCTAAGGGTCCGCCGGGCGTGGGCCATTAAAGCCCCACGATCCCATCGATGCGGGAGGCCGCCAGGAACCCTTTTAGCAGGCAAGCCCTCAGGGATGATAAGGACGGTCCTTCCCAACCCTGGGGTCTGGCTCGCTCCACCTTACGCGCCCCTATACCCCACCCTCGCTTCTGATTTCCCTCCGGCTTTTGCGTCCCCTCCGCTAGGCGCAACTCAGCCTGCCCCTCAAGGAGCGCCCTCTTTAGAGGGACGCCCCTACAGGGTTAACAGCGATGGAGCCGGGACACAAGCCTGGCCCAGCCGCGGACCACACTTGCTGGCGGACGGGCGGCGCGTTGCCCCCTAGGAGTTGTAGTCTGCGTAGCAGTGTGAGAATGCCGCAGTCGCTGCTGGGTGATGTAGTGCGTGGGTGGAGCTCAAAGTTCCAGCGCGGCCGCTGAGTCTCCCCCTGGGGAGTGGGCGGCTGCTGCTTTCCTCTCAGGCCCAGGATGTCAAATGAGAGCTAATCCCAGCTGAACTCAACACAGGCCTGCGCCTAAATTAGGCTCGACGTCGCAGTTAAGGTCCGACTCAAGATAAGCTTCTAGGGACGTGAAGAGAAGCAAGGCAACCTCCCTGGCTTAAGCCGGCTGTGGTCTCCAAGACAGGAGAGCGGAAGATTCTCCGCGCTGGCAAGGAGGACGCGCTTTTTTCTTCACCCTTTTGTTCTTTTCCCTCCGTGGCTTTTGGCCTCTGGCCTTTGTACGCCCGAATGGAACTCCAACTCCCGACAGGCCACGGGGGCGGGTGCAGGCGTGCTAAAGGTGCTCGGCCGCGCTACAAGAGGCGGGCCTCGTATTCGCTTCGCTCGCTGATTGGCTGAGACAGCTGCCGGAAAGGGCCCAGCCTCGACATGGAAGAGCAGAGGCGTTCTGTGGGCTGGGCTGAGAGCTTCCTCGCTGAGACAGCCTCGGCTTGACCCCCGGCCCGGGAGGGACCGAGCCAGGGGGCTGTCTTAGTAATTCCGGGAGCCTCCACCCCTTGGTGGCGGAGACACGGAGGGCGGGTCGCGCTCGAGGGTCAGGGAGGAGAGTGACCCGGCCCAGATTCAGGGCCCTCCCCAGTCGCCTGGCGGCCAGAACTCCAGCCCCGGGGAGTGGGCAGGGCCTGTTTCTGTGCCTCACGCCCTGCTTTTCGCCTCCTTTAGCGCTGTCTGCTAGCTGCTTTTCCTGCTCTCTCTCTCCTGGGAGGCGAATCCTTGAGCCCGAGATGGCAGCCACCCTGCTCATGGCTGGGTCCCAGGTAAGCCGGGGGTGGCTTCTCGGACGCTGCCTGTGCTTACCCACCTCGTCCCTGCGTTTCTTTGCTCCGCGAATCACTGTGGGAAATTCCCTGAGATTAGTAATTCGCTTGCTTCGTTATTCTGCCTCCAGAGACCCAGTATCAGGACAGTATAGCCACAAACAAGCATTTATTGAACACCTGCTGTTTGCCTTTAAATACTGGGGAGACAAAAGATGCATGAGGCATGCCCTCCCTGCCTGCTCACAATCAGTAGGAAGACAGATGCATCCGGTTAACCATGAAACTACATGATAAGAGCACTATTTTCTGTAGGAGCAACATGCTGTGGGAACCAAGAAGTGGGAGTATTAATTCTATCTGAGGTGTGGGAGGGAGGGAGGAGTGGAGCAGAGCAGCGAGATGGGGCGCATTGAAGAACAGTCGGTGCTGGAACGGGGCCTTAATAGGATTTCACTACCCTGAGAAAGATATTCCAAGAAAATAGGAACATTGTGGGTAAAGGTATGGAATGATGTAGGTGCTAGTTGTATTCTGAGAAAAGTACTGCTAGAGGGTAAGGTTCGGAGTGGGGCAGGGATATCTGGCCATGGGACCAAAGCAATCAGCTCATAAATTGCTCTCTCCTTTACCACATCTCTTTGTTGCTTGTTTATTTCTCCTTTGGACTCTACATATCAGACCTAATACCTTTTGCCTCCTCAACAATTCTAGCCGTGTCTCTAATTTCGAGAAGAAAAACTGGTACTAACCTCCTAGATACCAAGTATTGAGGAAGCAATGTGTGATTTCAGGCACCTGTGACATTTGAAGATATGGCCATGTATCTCACCCGGGAAGAATGGAGACCTCTGGACCCTACACAAAGGGACCTTTACAGGGATGTTATGCAGGAGAATTATGGAAATGTTGTCTCATTAGGTAAGGCTTCTCTATCTTTCTCCACCCCGCGTTTTTGAGACTGTCAAAAATGCCTTAGCTCTTGGGACTTCCCTGGTGGTCCAGTGGTTGGGACTCTGTGCTCCCAATGCAGGGGGCCCAGGTTCGATCCCTGGTCAGGGAACTGGATCCCACATGTTGCAACGAAAGATCCCGCCTGCTGCAGCTAAGACCTGGTGCAGCCAAACAAATAAATAAATATTAAAAAAAAAAAAAAGCCTTAGTTCTTTCAACACAACCTAGTTAGTTGATTCTTAAAGCACTTAATTGGATTTTGGCTTGAGTTGAGTCCTCAGGCAGATCTTTGAATGTGGGAATATCAAGGTCATATGGTCTAAAATGAAAGATCGTTCTTGCACATTTTAGAAACACTCAGATTTCTTGCGCCCTGAGTCATTTGCCATTCTCCAGCCTGTCTGTACAGATCACTGACCAAACAGGTCTGACATAATGGTGCTTGCCAGGATATAAATGCCCCTGTAAATGGTGCTTTTACTAGAAGATAAAGGGGTTCTGACCCAGGTTCATGGGAAGGCAAAAGCCACCTTTTTGTGTTTGCTTTGGCTTCAGAGCTGTAGCTTTGCCTCAGGTCCTTTATTTATCCAGAGCAGGTACTTGTCTAGAGACGTTTCAGAGTTGATCATAGATTTTGAGTGTGTCAGATGATGTTGTTCCAGAAGAATCCTGAACTAAATGAGATCACAAATTCTATTAGAGAGGGAAGCTAATTTTTTTTGATGGTCTGCAAACCTGTCTTTTCTCTTAGATATCCTTTGGTCTGTGTGTAACTAGAATAAACAGTGTATTCTTGAGCTGAAAGTCTTTTGACTCACTTTGTCTCCTATTAGGACTTTACAGAAGTTAGCAATCATGTATGGTTGACTAGGTCATCTGCCATTCATCAGGATTATTCCTTTTTATGAAATCTTTATTCCTATAGCTTTTAACAAACAAAAGGCAAACTGTGAAGGGCTTCCTTTTTAAATTGGGCTCTCTCTGATGTCCCAACTTTCTTGGATCCTTCCTTTCAAAATGCAGCCAGAAGTGAAGTTATCTACCCAGATCTATTGTAGTCAGTAACCCAAATATTCCACTCGATCCAACAAAAGCAAGAAATGAGAATCTTAAAGAAATGTGAATTTATATGTCAGTGGTCCAGCCCAAGGAGCACATTTTGGAAGGATGGAAGCATGGAAGCACACAAAATATATATATATATATATATATATATATATATATATTTCTTGCCCATATAAGTTTGGTAGTGGGTTAGGTAATGTTTACAAGGCTTCTTTACCTCAAGACTCTTCAGAACCTTTAATGTGATATCAGGCATTTTGCATTTCTAAGAAGATGATGTTGTATGCACCATTTACCAAACTAATTTATCCCTGGACCCTTTTCTCCCAGCATACCTAGTAATCTCTTTCTAAAGAGTGTACCAAGAAACACAACTTGGAAGAAGCAGTGTCTGGTAGAAAGTTTCTTGTAGACAGTGACTTTGTATATTTTGATTTTCATTTAAAGTCTTTACCTAGTCAATGCCAAGAATATTCTGAGCCAGGCATCTCTTTTGCCTTCTCCAACCTTCCCACCTCTATTTTCATTAAAAGGCTACTGAGGGAATTCCCTGGCGGTCCTGTGGTTAGGACTCCGCACTTTCACTGTGCTGGGCCTGGGTTTGATCCCTGGTGGAGTTCCCCGCAAGCCACGTAGCGTGGCCGAAAAAAAAAAAAAAAGCCACTGAAAAGTAGCAAGTAACATTTGGCAGTCATTTTTCCTGTCAACCGAGACTTGATATAGATTGATAAAAATTTGTTTTTCTCCATGCTAACCCAGTAGGTTCTTAGTAAATATTATATAATGGTAATGAAGAAGGCTTGACAAGAACATACACATACACACACATTCATTCACATATACAATATCTAGGCTCTTGGCTTTTAGAAATTCTAATTTAGAGTCTTTTATATTTTCTGTTTATGGTTTTCTTCTTTTGAAACACCAGGAACATATACAATATTCATAAGGAACCATTAACTGTAGTGATACAGAGCATGAACTTTTATCAGACAACTGGATTTGAATCTTAGCTTCACCATTTACTACTGTATGACCTTTTGCAAGTCACTTCTGTGGGCCTTGAATCTGTCATTCATAAAGTAGAAATCATCATAATGCCTGGCTCTCAGGGTGGCTGAGGTAATTCACATAAAGAACTTAGCACAGTGCCCAGCACGCAGTATATAATTTTTGTGTGTTTACCAGTATTATTCTTCACCTTTTATTACAGATTTTGAAATCAGGAGTGAAAACGAGGTGAATCCAAAACAAGAGATTAGTGAAGATGTGGAATTTGGGACTGCATCTGAAAGACCTGTTGGTAATACTGAGGACAGTCCTGAAAGTGAAGAGGCCTTTGAAAACAGGGATAGATCAGAAAGACAATGGGGAGATCTAACAGCAGAAGAGTGGGTAAGCTATCCTCTCCAACAAGTCACCGATCTGCTTGTCCACAAAGAAGTCCATACAAGCATCCGATATCATATATGTTCTCATTGTGGAAAGGCCTTTAGTCAGATCTCAGACCTTAATCGACATCAGAAAACACATACTGGTGACAGACCCTATAAGTGTTATGAATGTGGAAAGGGCTTCAGTCGGAGTTCCCACCTTATTCAGCATCAAAGAACACACACTGGAGAGAGGCCCTATGACTGTAATGAGTGCGGGAAAAGTTTTGGAAGAAGCTCCCACCTCATTCAGCATCAGACAATCCACACTGGAGAAAAGCCCCACAAATGTAACGAGTGTGGAAAAAGTTTCTGCCGGCTCTCTCACCTAATCCAGCACCAAAGGACCCACAGTGGGGAAAAACCCTATGAGTGTGAGGAGTGTGGGAAAAGCTTCAGCCGGAGCTCTCACCTAGCTCAGCACCAGAGGACCCACACAGGTGAGAAGCCTTACGAATGTAATGAATGTGGGAGAGGCTTCAGTGAGAGATCTGATCTGATCAAACACTATCGTGTCCACACGGGGGAAAGGCCCTACAAGTGTGATGAATGTGGGAAGAATTTCAGTCAGAACTCCGACCTTGTGCGCCATCGCAGAGCCCACACAGGGGAAAAGCCATACCACTGTAATGAATGTGGGGAGAATTTCAGCCGCATCTCACACTTGGTTCAGCACCAGAGAACCCATACTGGGGAAAAGCCATATGAATGTAACGCCTGTGGGAAAAGCTTCAGCCGGAGCTCTCATCTTATCACACACCAGAAAATTCACACTGAAGAGAAGCCCAAGAGTGCAACGAGTGTTGGCGAAGCTTTGGTGAAAGGTCAGACCTAATTAAACACCAGAGAACCCACACAGGAGAGAAACCCTATGAGTGTGTGCAGTGTGGAAAAGGTTTCACCCAGAGCTCCAACCTCATCACACATCAAAGAGTTCATACGGGAGAGAAGCCTTATGAAGGTACCGAATGTGAGAAGAGTTTCAGCCGGAGCTCAGCTCTCATTAAACATAAGAGAGTTCACACTGACTAAGTCCTGTAATTATGACTGAGAAATGAATGATTCATTTGAAGGTACAATTTTATTTGATATCAAAGAGCTCTCTCAAGACTGAGCTGCTTTTACTGTACTGAATTTCCTTGTTGTGGGCCACAGTTTAAAACATCGAAGAAGAGAAGCCACTTGAAATTCTGATCCATGGCTTTGGGAATGGTATTCCTTCCTCCAAAATAGTGATTTTTATTCACCCAATATTAATGAATTATTTCATCAAAATCAGCCCCACAAGTAACTGGAAATCTGAAGACCAGGTGCTAAGTGCCGGTAAATGCTCAGGCCTGGAAATGGAGTAAATCTTTAAAAGTAATTTCTCCCATCCTTGGCCCAAAGAACTATGCTAGGGGAAATATTGACCTGTGATAGGGTGGTCACAGCTGCTTTGGTAAAAGACAACCAGAGACTTTGCCTGAATTGCCACACCTATTCACTCACCATAGTAGCTGGGCACACACATCTTCCTTTCAAAGGGCTTTATCCTTGAGTTGCTCATGCATTTGTATCTTTCTGTTTTCCTAAGAGCAGGATTCTGCATGATGAAGGCAATGAGCATAACTTTTTGCCTCATTGTTTCTAATTAACTTTTTTAAAGCTTTCATGTTTGTGGAAGCTAACTGAAGATACAGATTGAAAGGAAAAATGAGACACAGGTTTGGGGACCAAGGACTCATCAACAGTGGTGACTTTAGCAAGAGATGCCCACTGTTATTGCCATTAATCAGAATTTATTAATTTTCTTTGGGGATCACTGTAGGGAATATTGTAGGGAAAATATCTTCAAGGAAAGATAGGACCATAAGTGATGGTGGAGTGTAAGGAGCAAGTGGAATTGACCACTTCAGGGAAGGAGACACAGAGTCCCTTCCCAAGGAACACAGGTCATTTCTCTGTTCTTTCCCCTCTACCATTTAAGATCAATTCTCCCTATACTGCTAACTCTAGGATTTGATAAGGGCCACATCCCAGTGTTTATCTTAGCTTGCATAAGGGCATGTGTATGTACATGTAAAACGTGTATTCCTATTGTTTTTCCAGTAGCAGAAACTGAATTCACACTGAATTAGCATGTTCTTGGGTGATATTGATCATGTGACAGAACTACAGACATAACTCCAATGTGAGAAATGTCCTTTTTTTCATTCTTTATGAAAAAAAATTGAAACACTAGCGCTGTAATGTGTACTCTCCTGTAAGATCTGTCTCTGTACAGAACCAAGCACTTGTTTATATGTATCAGTCAGTTGGAGATTATTACCAGACAAATAGGTTGATTGTCCTGTTCTCAGACTGAATTATCTTCTCTTTGGCCTAGTCACAGGGAATTAATAAAACTAGATAGGAATGTATTTCCATTCTCCCAGCCTACAGATTTAAGTGGTTAATGTAAGAGTTGACCCAATTTAAGCCCAGTAGTGTCAGTTCTCCTTATCTCAGCCCAAATAGGAATTAAGAAATATCCCAAATGTTGATGCTTATCCAAGCATTTGGGGGTAGGAGTGGGAGGGAACTGATGCCCAGGAGATGGGACTAGAGTGAGGAATATATATTTTTTGAGCCTGCCCCACGTTTTTTCTACTGTATTGTGAGTGTTGTAACGTTTGAAAAACTTTTGCCATAGCTCTTTGGGACTTGGTGTTAAAGGGGCCAGTGGTCTCCCTTGGGTAGTGTACTATAGTGATTTATTATGACCTACAACCATGTGGGTCTGCATCCCTTGCAAATGACACAACCTCAAAAGTAACAATGAAAAAACACTCCACCAAGTAGGTGTCTTTATGTTGTCACTCTTATTTAAATACAAACTCGGGCAGGGAGCATGTTTTTCGTTCTATACAAAATCTAGCTGACTTTGGATATTCATATTTTAATTGTTGAATGACTTACATGTTCTTGATAACTAAACTCAAATGTCTTTTTCCCGTATCAGTGTTGCTGGTGGTTTTAATGAATATCAAAGTTCTCCTGTTGTTTCTGTGAGCCACTAGGGGCATCAGCTTCGGAGTGGCTGTGGAAGAAGACAGCATCTCCATGACCTAAAACTATTTTACCCCCTTTTCCTTCCCTACTCCCCTGCCCCACCCCCAAGCTGTTCCTTCTGCTGCTTTTGGCTTCTGAGTGCCCCAGCCATCTCTCCAGACATGTACACTTCAGTTGGGAAGTTAAAAGGGCAAGGGCCGGACCAGCTCTGTCTCCTTTCTTCCTGCCAGTTGTTGCCCATTTGCTGTGTTGAACTCTGTGTAAAGTTATGCCTCAGTCTCTCTTTGCTAAAGCTTTTTGCATGCCTTCTGCTCCCAAGTCTCTGGCTGCTTCTGCACACACCCTGAACACATTGTGCCTGTTTTCTATGGTTGTGGAGAGTGAGTGAACAAGTAAGTATGTACAGCAGTTTTCCTTATGGTATTGGTCACAGTTATCTTGTGTCTATCTATATCTGTATAATTCTAACAATATCCTGTAATTAAAAGTATAATTTTTAAAATCAAAAAGCTGAGAATTTAGTAATCCAGCACCAATTTATAAAACGGCTTTTCATCAGATTTATTAAAATTGGGCACAATTGTTTAAAAAAAAAACTAAAGTTTTTGTTATAATTATGTGTTACATGTAATTTCTAATTTATAATATATAATTACAAATAATGCCTATTATCACAGCTAATAAAGCTGATAGAGGTACTAGTTTTCTGTTATTTTTTATATATATATTTAGTTTTTTAATTTTAATAAAGTTACAGAAATAACAAAGGCTTTTGAGAACCACTGTTGAACATATTTAGTTTGCAGTTTATTTTATTTATTTATTTAATTTTGGCCACACCGCGTGGCTTGTGGGATCTTAGTTCCCTGACCAGGGATCGAACCTGCACCCTCAGCAGTGGAAACGTGGAGTCCTAACCACTGGTCCGCCAGGGAATTCCCTAGTTTGCAGTTTGAAAAAAAAAAAAAAGATGAATGAGCCACCAAAGCAGCTGGAGAATGAATGAATGCTTTTATAGGTAAATGAATCAGTCTTTTCATTCATGCCATCTGGGTTTTGTGTCAGGAAGTCCTTTTGGTTCTACCTTTAAAATATATGCAGGATCAGACAACTTCTCACCACTACAGGCACTGCTGTCCCCACCATCCAGGCATTATTACAACAGCTTTTTAAAAATTATTTATTTATTTATTTGGCTGCATCGGGTCTTAGTTGCGTGTGCAGGATCTTCAGCCAACCCCAAAAGTGCACCCTGAATGGGAAAGAACAGGATACTGGCCCTGGATAGTTAAGGTACATATCAAAGGGATTTCAATGAGCCCAGACTCTTGCATCTTCCCATACACAGAAAAAACGCTAAATTCATTAAATTGGGATGTCTGGTTTTCTTTAATTAAAGTAATCTTTTGATGTTCCCACTACCTGGGTTTTGTTGAAAAAACTCCTGTATATCCTGGCTCCTTCTTTACCTCTTTGGAGCTGTCTCTCAGAGAGATCTGAGAAGCTGTCCTCCGGGCTTAAGTCCTCGAAATTCTGCCAAATAAAACATGATTCTCAACTTTTAGGTTGTGCAACTTTTTTTCAGTTGACACTCCCTCCGGTGTATCCTGCACAGAGCAACAATGGCATCCTGTTCTGGGGTAAGACAGATGTGTCCCTCCTCTGCTCAAGGCCCTACAATGGCTCCTGATTTCAATCACAGTAGAAGGTGAAGGGGAGCAGAACTGACCACGTCAAAGTCAAAATATGCCTCTTTGGCATGGGGATTATTTTGAGCTATTTTTAAGAAACAGCAGACACAGGAGAAGCTTTGAAAATCGAGAAGTTACCCTTTTGTAAGAGATATTTACGTTTATGAGGGAAATCTCCATGTGTGTCTTCCTCTCTATACCAGGAAGAGGAGGATGGTCTTATCTCTAGAAACTCTTATCAATGGAGAACTTAATAATTTCGATCTGCATCACAACCCTATTCTTGTTTATTGTGCTTTGCTTGATAGCCTCCCATAACCGGCTCCTACAACGTCTCTTTTAGCTGAAGATGATGTTTAAAATGATGGCTTGAGGGAGAAGGGGCAAGATAGGGGTAGGGGATAAGAGGTACAAACTATTATGTATAAAATAAGCTACAAGGATATACTGTACAACATACGGAATATAGCCAATATTTTATAACTAAATGGATTATAACCTTTAAAACTTATGATTCACTATATTGTACACCTGTAACATATAATATTGTCCATCATCTATACTTCAATATAAAAATAAAATAAAATGATGGCTTGAGTCATTTCCTGAATTACTGTTTTCACGGCTATCTCCCATGTATACAGGAGGTATGCATGTTGTTAAACTTCTGTTTGTTTTTCTTCTATTAATGTCTTTTGCGGGGGTGGTCTTAGCCAAGAACCTAGAAGAGTAGAGGGAAAATTATTTTTCCTCCTCAACAAAGGCAAAGTCTTTACCAATGGCCTACAAAACCCTCCATGATCTGGCCCCTCTGCTACTTATTAGCCTTAGTTTCTACTACTCTTTGTGTTTTGCTCATTCAGTTTCAGCCATGCTGGTCTCTTTGCTGTTCTTAGAATGGGGCAGGTATACTTCAGTTTTCCTGGCATGCTCTTTCCCAAGATGGCTCTTCCCCCAGCTGGCTTTCTCCCTCCTTTATCTTTACTTCAATGTCACATTCTTGGTTGAGGCCAACTCTGATCCACCCTTTTAATTTTGCACCCTTCCATTCCTGTACTCCTGACACCCTCCCCCTCTTACTCTGCTCTATTGCTTTGAGCACATTTTGGAAGGATGGAAGCATGGAAGCACACAAAATATATATATATATATATATATATATATATATATATTTCTTGCCCATATAAGTTTGGTAGTGGGTTAGGTAATGTTTACAAGGCTTCTTTACCTCAAGACTCTTCAGAACCTTTAATGTGATATCAGGCATTTTGCATTTCTAAGAAGATGATGTTGTATGCACCATTTACCAAACTAATTTATCCCTGGACCCTTTTCTCCCAGCATACCTAGTAATCTCTTTCTAAAGAGTGTACCAAGAAACACAACTTGGAAGAAGCAGTGTCTGGTAGAAAGTTTCTTGTAGACAGTGACTTTGTATATTTTGATTTTCATTTAAAGTCTTTACCTAGTCAATGCCAAGAATATTCTGAGCCAGGCATCTCTTTTGCCTTCTCCAACCTTCCCACCTCTATTTTCATTAAAAGGCTACTGAGGGAATTCCCTGGCGGTCCTGTGGTTAGGACTCCGCACTTTCACTGTGCTGGGCCTGGGTTTGATCCCTGGTGGAGTTCCCCGCAAGCCACGTAGCGTGGCCGAAAAAAAAAAAAAAAGCCACTGAAAAGTAGCAAGTAACATTTGGCAGTCATTTTTCCTGTCAACCGAGACTTGATATAGATTGATAAAAATTTGTTTTTCTCCATGCTAACCCAGTAGGTTCTTAGTAAATATTATATAATGGTAATGAAGAAGGCTTGACAAGAACATACACATACACACACATTCATTCACATATACAATATCTAGGCTCTTGGCTTTTAGAAATTCTAATTTAGAGTCTTTTATATTTTCTGTTTATGGTTTTCTTCTTTTGAAACACCAGGAACATATACAATATTCATAAGGAACCATTAACTGTAGTGATACAGAGCATGAACTTTTATCAGACAACTGGATTTGAATCTTAGCTTCACCATTTACTACTGTATGACCTTTTGCAAGTCACTTCTGTGGGCCTTGAATCTGTCATTCATAAAGTAGAAATCATCATAATGCCTGGCTCTCAGGGTGGCTGAGGTAATTCACATAAAGAACTTAGCACAGTGCCCAGCACGCAGTATATAATTTTTGTGTGTTTACCAGTATTATTCTTCACCTTTTATTACAGATTTTGAAATCAGGAGTGAAAACGAGGTGAATCCAAAACAAGAGATTAGTGAAGATGTGGAATTTGGGACTGCATCTGAAAGACCTGTTGGTAATACTGAGGACAGTCCTGAAAGTGAAGAGGCCTTTGAAAACAGGGATAGATCAGAAAGACAATGGGGAGATCTAACAGCAGAAGAGTGGGTAAGCTATCCTCTCCAACAAGTCACCGATCTGCTTGTCCACAAAGAAGTCCATACAAGCATCCGATATCATATATGTTCTCATTGTGGAAAGGCCTTTAGTCAGATCTCAGACCTTAATCGACATCAGAAAACACATACTGGTGACAGACCCTATAAGTGTTATGAATGTGGAAAGGGCTTCAGTCGGAGTTCCCACCTTATTCAGCATCAAAGAACACACACTGGAGAGAGGCCCTATGACTGTAATGAGTGCGGGAAAAGTTTTGGAAGAAGCTCCCACCTCATTCAGCATCAGACAATCCACACTGGAGAAAAGCCCCACAAATGTAACGAGTGTGGAAAAAGTTTCTGCCGGCTCTCTCACCTAATCCAGCACCAAAGGACCCACAGTGGGGAAAAACCCTATGAGTGTGAGGAGTGTGGGAAAAGCTTCAGCCAGAGGTCTCACCTAGCTCAGCACCAGAGGACCCACACAGGTGAGAAGCCTTACGAATGTAATGAATGTGGGAGAGGCTTCAGTGAGAGATCTGATCTGATCAAACACTATCGTGTCCACACGGGGGAAAGGCCCTACAAGTGTGATGAATGTGGGAAGAATTTCAGTCAGAACTCCGACCTTGTGCGCCATCGCAGAGCCCACACAGGGGAAAAGCCATACCACTGTAATGAATGTGGGGAGAATTTCAGCCGCATCTCACACTTGGTTCAGCACCAGAGAACCCATACTGGGGAAAAGCCATATGAATGTAACGCCTGTGGGAAAAGCTTCAGCCGGAGCTCTCATCTTATCACACACCAGAAAATTCACACTGGAGAGAAGCCCTATGAGTGCAACGAGTGTTGGCGAAGCTTTGGTGAAAGGTCAGACCTAATTAAACACCAGAGAACCCACACAGGAGAGAAACCCTATGAGTGTGTGCAGTGTGGAAAAGGTTTCACCCAGAGCTCCAACCTCATCACACATCAAAGAGTTCATACAGGAGAGAAGCCTTATGAATGTACCGAATGTGAGAAGAGTTTCAGCCGGAGCTCAGCTCTCATTAAACATAAGAGAGTTCACACTGACTAAGTCCTGTAATTATGACTGAGAAATGAATGATTCATTTGAAGGTACAATTTTATTTGATATCAAAGAGCTCTCTCAAGACTGAGCTGCTTTTACTGTACTGAATTTCCTTGTTGTGGGCCACAGTTTAAAACATCGAAGAAGAGAAGCCACTTGAAATTCTGATCCATGGCTTTGGGAATGGTATTCCTTCCTCCAAAATAGTGATTTTTATTCACCCAATATTAATGAATTATTTCATCAAAATCAGCCCCACAAGTAACTGGAAATCTGAAGACCAGGTGCTAAATGCCGGTAAATGCTCAGGCCTGGAAATGGAGTAAATCTTGAAAAGTAATTTCTCCCATCCTTGGCCCAAAGAACTATGCTAGGGGAAATATTGACCTGTGATAGGGTGGTCACAGCTGCTTTGGTAAAAGACAACCAGAGACTTTGCCTGAATTGCCACACCTATTCACTCACCATAGTAGCTGGGCACACACATCTTCCTTTCAAAGGGCTTTATCCTTGAGTTGCTCATGCATTTGTATCTTTCTGTTTTCCTAAGAGCAGGATTCTGCATGATGAAGGCAATGAGCATAACTTTTTGCCTCATTGTTTCTAATTAACTTTTTTAAAGCTTTCATGTTTGTGGAAGCTAACTGAAGATACAGATTGAAAGGAAAAATGAGACACAGGTTTGGGGACCAAGGACTCATCAACAGTGGTGACTTTAGCAAGAGATGCCCACTGTTATTGCCATTAATCAGAATTTATTAATTTTCTTTGGGGATCACTGTAGGGAATATTGTAGGGAAAATATCTTCAAGGAAAGATAGGACCATAAGTGATGGTGGAGTGTAAGGAGCAAGTGGAATTGACCACTTCAGGGAAGGAGACACAGAGTCCCTTCCCAAGGAACACAGGTCATTTCTCTGTTCTTTCCCCTCTACCATTTAAGATCAATTCTCCCTATACTGCTAACTCTAGGATTTGATAAGGGCCACATCCCAGTGTTTATCTTAGCTTGCATAAGGGCATGTGTATGTACATGTAAAACGTGTATTCCTATTGTTTTTCCAGTAGCAGAAACTGAATTCACACTGAATTAGCATGTTCTTGGGTGATATTGATCATGTGACAGAACTACAGACATAACTCCAATGTGAGAAATGTCCTTTTTTTCATTCTTTATGAAAAAAAATTGAAACACTAGCGCTGTAATGTGTACTCTCCTGTAAGATCTGTCTCTGTACAGAACCAAGCACTTGTTTATATGTATCAGTCAGTTGGAGATTATTACCAGACAAATAGGTTGATTGTCCTGTTCTCAGACTGAATTATCTTCTCTTTGGCCTAGTCACAGGGAATTAATAAAACTAGATAGGAATGTATTTCCATTCTCCCAGCCTACAGATTTAAGTGGTTAATGTAAGAGTTGACCCAATTTAAGCCCAGTAGTGTCAGTTCTCCTTATCTCAGCCCAAATAGGAATTAAGAAATATCCCAAATGTTGATGCTTATCCAAGCATTTGGGGGTAGGAGTGGGAGGGAACTGATGCCCAGGAGATGGGACTAGAGTGAGGAATATATATTTTTTGAGCCTGCCCCACGTTTTTTCTACTGTATTGTGAGTGTTGTAACGTTTGAAAAACTTTTGCCATAGCTCTTTGGGACTTGGCGTTAAAGGGGCCAGTGGTCTCCCTTGGGTAGTGTACTATAGTGATTTATTATGACCCACAACCATGTGGGTCTGCATCCCTTGCAAATGACACAACCTCAAAAGTAACAATGAAAAAACACTCCACCAAGTAGGTGTCTTTATGTTGTCACTCTTATTTAAATACAAACTCGGGCAGGGAGCATGTTTTTCGTTCTATACAAAATCTAGCTGACTTTGGATATTCATATTTTAATTGTTGAATGACTTACATGTTCTTGATGACTAAACTCAAATGTCTTTTTCCCGTATCAGTGTTGCTGGTGGTTTTAATGAATATCAAAGTTCTCCTGTTGTTTCTGTGAGCCACTAGGGGCATCAGCTTCGGAGTGGCTGTGGAAGAAGACAGCATCTCCATGACCTAAAACTATTTTACCCCCTTTTCCTTCCCTACTCCCCTGCCCCACCCCCAAGCTGTTCCTTCTGCTGCTTTTGGCTTCTGAGTGCCCCAGCCATCTCTCCAGACATGTACACTTCAGTTGGGAAGTTAAAAGGGCAAGGGCCGGACCAGCTCTGTCTCCTTTCTTCCTGCCAGTTGTTGCCCATTTGCTGTGTTGAACTCTGTGTAAAGTTATGCCTCAGTCTCTCTTTGCTAAAGCTTTTTGCATGCCTTCTGCTCCCAAGTCTCTGGCTGCTTCTGCACACACCCTGAACACATTGTGCCTGTTTTCTATGGTTGTGGAGAGTGAGTGAACAAGTAAGTATGTACAGCAGTTTTCCTTATGGTATTGGTCACAGTTATCGTGTCTATCTATATCTGTATAATTCTAACAATATCCTGTAATTAAAAGTATAATTTTTAAAATCAAAAAGCTGAGAATTATTTTAGTAATCCAGCACCAATTCATAAAACGGCTTTTCATCAGATTTATTAAAATTGGGCACAATTGTTTTTATATTGATGCATTTGTACAGATGTTCTTGTGGGAATTTGGGAATACCGTGTCTTCACATATTGGTGAGCCCTCTGGATATTGCCATATTTTGGCAAGTGCAAAAACCTGGACAGTTCCCTATGAAGATTAGGCTGGTGGCAAAGCAACATGGAAATATTTGATATGGGTAACTCATTAGCTTTGGAGAAGGGAAACAGACAGAAGCAAAAAAAAAAAAAAAAAAAAATCCTAACGGAAAAACGAGAGGAGGCCATATTGCTTTAAGGAGATATTTTTGAGTATCTGTTAAGGATACTAAAACAATTTCTATTAAATTAGTATTAGGATCCCAGAACAGAGATACGTCTTAGAAAGAAAGGCTATATTCATGACATGATTGTGCAGTCTGCCTAAGGCAGTAATTATGTTCTACTAGGGTGTGGCCATGATTTTCAAATTACTGACACGTAATTTTATCTTATGAAACATTTTTTTAAATGGAAGGCCAGTCTAGGCAGAGGTAGGGAGTGGAAGTTCTTTAAATCGGGGAAAAATACAAATACGAAAGAAAAGTTTTACTTAACCCTATGGCCAAGACTGGAAAAAGAAAGAGATTTTATCAAACCTTTTTTTATTTTTGGCTGCACTGCATGGCTTGTGGGATCTCAGTTCCCCAACCAGGGATCGAACCTGTGCCCTTGGCAGTGAAAGCGCGGAGTCCTAACCACTGGACCTCCAGGGAGTTCCTGTAAACATTTTTTAAAACTCCTTTTCTCCTTTCTACATGTTCAGCATTTTTTATTTCTGGGTAGGAAAGTTTAAGGAAAATGCTGGAGAAATTCACCTGGAACCTCTCCTTCAGGGCATTTAACATGTTCATGTTTCGCCATTATTATAGTAGAGGCAGATTTCCTTCTTTGAATTTTCTCTAGGAGGCTACTAGCCCTTTGTTATGGCTGTGCTTCCAGCCCATTAGGACCCCACTGAGTCTACTGAAATGATAATTTGTTAAATGGTTCCCTAGTGTTTCAAAGGTTAGTGTTCCTGTTGAAAAAGGAGTTCGTATGCCCTGGGAGAAATGCACCTCTTTGAAGCATTGGTTAGATACCTAACTGTAATGGAGTAGCCGACTGGGACCTGCTTATCTATAGGAGACTTCAAGATAAAAAGTTGTTAGTGTGGGACTTCCCTGGTGGTCCGGTGGTTAAGACTTTGCCTTCCAATGCAGGGGGTGTGGGCCCGAGCCCTGGTTGGGGAACTAAGATCCCACATGCCTCGTGGCCAAAACACCAAAACATAAAACAGGAGCAATATTGTAACAAATTCAATAAAGATTTTTTAAAATGGTCCACTTAAAAAAAAATCTTAAAGAAAAAAACATTGTAAAGCAGTTATACTCCAATAAAGATGTAAAAAAAAATAGATGGAAGATAAGGAATCAGAAGCAGCCAGTTGAAATTACTTCAAACTTTTTGTGAAGATGAGAGATAAGACTATGAAAAGAAGTAAGGAATAAGTCCTGGAAATAAAGTAATGGAAAAGGTTTTCCTTTAAGGACAGAGAACACTGTGATATGTGAATAGGCAAAGGGGAGAAAATTAGTGGAGAGAAAAGGACTGGAGAAAATAAAAAGTTGTTAGTGAAAAACAATTGAGTAAAATGAATAGAAGAAAATTACCCTGTAATGACCTAAAATGGTTTCATGGTGAACCCCATTGTACTGTCTTTTCCTAAATGCTTCATATTGCAAGTTTTTATCATTTTCAGCTTCTTCAAAGGTGCTTTTTTTCCCTCTGGCAGAGACCGAAGCTGATAACATCAAAATCTCACTTTGAATTTCACACCAGCCCCTGCGGCTGCCCTGTAGACGTCTCCACTTGGAAATTACCCAGGCAGACCCCAAACTGAATTTACCACTTTGTTCTATCACCGTCCCCCCTCACCTGCTTCTCATGTTATTTCCTAACTCAGTCATGGCCTAGTCATCCAAGCTAGAAACTTGCATATCATACGTGAAAACTTGTCCTTTAGCCACGTTCCCAAAATCAATAATGAAAATTAGTTGAATAATTAGTCTTCAATAATTAGTCATGACATACCATCTCCTAAATAGTTCTCAAATCTGTCTACCTGCTCTCTGTACTGCCACCACTTATCATGTGACCTTGGGCAAGTTACTTAACTACTCTGTTCCTTGGATTGCCCATCTGTAAAATGGGGGTAATTATATCCATCTCACAGAGTTGCAAATATTAAATTAAATAATGGGGCTCAAAATATTAGCTGCAGTTATTCAGACCATCACCAAGCCACATCCTGCTTACTGAAACAACCTCTTAATGAGTCTCATCTATTTTCAACCCCCTTCCATCTATTCTCCCTTGCTGCAGCTAGAATGATCTTTCTGAAGGGCAAATCCCATCATGCCACTTCTGTGTAAAACTTTCTCATGTTTTCCATTGCCAGCAGCATACAGTGTGATGTAGGTCATCAAGATCTGGCCTCTGCTGCCCTCGTCAGCTTCAGTTCTCTGCACTTTGCCTGTACTTGCAACGCTCTTCAAGCTGCATCTCTTTCTCTCCACTCTTCTGGTTGTCAACTCTTCATCCTTCAGGACTCATACTTAACTTGTTCTAGGGAACCTTTCGCGATCCCATGAGATTGGATCAGGTGTTCCTGTTCAGTGTTCCCTGGGATTATCCCACTGAAAGCACTTTATTCATTTTGTAATTGCCTGTTCACTTTTTCATCTCCTCCATTAGACTTTGATATCCTTGAAGAAATCACTGTGTCTTGCTCATCATTGTATCTTCAGCCCCTAGCAAAATATTTGACTTAGAGTAGGCAGGCAACAAATAGTTCTTGGATAAATGAGAGGAGAATATGTATAAACTTCATTCCCTTCATCAGGACTGGTGACTTCATTTCTGATTTGTCACTGCACAAGCTATTCGTAAAGGAAATTCTGTAGAAACGGTAGATATTCTCTCATTGCATATCTGGTGAGGCCTAATGCAAGAGGGAAAAGGCACCTAAAGGCAATGTGGCCCAACTAAGACACCCCCTCCCAAGGTAAAGCTGGGATAAAGTCACCAGCCCCTCATGCTCTAGTACTTGAATCATTGTCATCTTTGGAGGGTTATCTAGGATTAGACATCATGGCAACTTTGGTGACATGTTACAAGGCAAGCTCTCAATACAGGAAGCTTGGGCAGGATTCTAAGCTCTCAGCTGCAGGTTTGGCTGTTGGTCAACCTCTGAAATTCTCCAAGCTGAGCACATAAGCCAATAGTTGTTAATATTTTCAGGAGGATTCAGATTCCTTTGAGAATCTAATGAAAGTTTTGGATCTTTTGTTTGAGAGTTCTTTATTTATTTTGCTTACAAGTCCTTTATCAGATATGATTTGCAAATATTTTTCCTAGTCTTTGGCTTTCCATTCCCTTAACAGTGCCTTTCAAAGGACCAACGTTTTGGGACTTCCCTCGTGGCGCAGTGGTTAAGAATCTGCTTGCCAATGCAGGGGACACGGGTTCGAGCCCTGGTCCAGGAAGGTCCCACATGCTGCGGAGCAACTAAGCCCATGCGCCACAACTACGGAGCCTGCGCTCTAGAGCCCATGAGCCACAACTACTGAGCCCACGTGTCACAACTACTGAAGCCCGTGCACCTAGAGCCTATGCTCTGCAACAAGAGAAGCCACCGCAATGAGAAGCCTGCGCACCACAACGAAGAGTAGCCCCTGCTCACCGCAACTAGAGGAAGCCCATGCGCAGCAACAAAGACCCAACACAGCCAAAGATAAATAAATAAATACATTTATATTTAAAAAAAACCTAAAGAACCAAAGTTTTAAATTTTGATGAAGTCCTGTTTTCTAATAGGATTTTTACCCAAGATTTCCTTTTCTAAATCTCCATATTGATAGTTCTTGAGTTACAAGACTTCAATCTTTGGTTTTTACACAAGGGAGGGAAGAAGAATGCTTTCTAGACTTCACCCCCATTTGGTTATGTCCACTCTGTTGGAGTTTGGATTTTAGCCCAGGTAGTACTGCCATTATACCAGAGCAACAGGGCCATCTCCCTGAGCCCTGCACTTTAAAGTTGCACCTTTCCCCACTAGGCCAAGGGGATGTGCCCATCTAGAGCTCATACTCATCCCTCCCCTTCTAGATCACAAACCTCAACTATCTAGGACTTTGGAATTCCTTGCCCGGACAGCCCACTTCAAGCCTCTTCCGCAAGTTTGTTCTCTTGAGGGCAAACCAATCTCCATGTGTGTACCCATAGCCCTTGGTTTGGGAGGATGGACAGAGATTGGACCTGCAGCCACACGTGGACCTGAGGGCCCTCTTGGAATAGGACAAAGCCAGAACAGGAAGAGAAGGGGGCAAGCTTTCATCTGTTTTTGTTTTTGGTTTTTTTTGGCCATGCTGCATGTGGGATGTTAGTTTCCAGAACAGGGATCAAACCTGCACCCCTGCATTGGAAGCGTGGAGTCTTAAACACCGTACCACCAGGGAAGTCCCTTATCTGTACTCTTGCTCAACTCCTAGTCCTAGCCTCCCCGCATACTATCAACTGTTTTTACCAGTGACTTATAAGGAGTCAGAACCTATGATATCCAGATTCCTGAGGTGAGTAATTTGTTGGTTGGACGAGTATGCTCTGGATGGAACCAGAACACACAAAGAGGAGGAATCTGGGGTGGGTATAAAGGATAGAAGTTAATTAAGTCATTTAACAAAAATTTGTTGAGCGCCAACAATGTACCTGGCATAGGAATGAATGAGGCAAAGACTCTGCCCTTGTTGAACTTGTATTCTGTGGGGGAGATGGACAATCAGCAAAGGTATATGTAACATCAGGTGGTAGCAAGTACAATAAAGAAAAATAGAGTAAGGGAAGGGGAGTGAAGGGGGACTGCTCTTTTAGACAGGATGGTCAAGATGCTCTAAAGGGGTGACATTAGAGCAGAGTTCTGAAGGAGCTGTCAGGATATCTGGAGGAAAGTGTTCTAAGTACTTAATTTACCAAAGAGCAAATGTAAGGTGCTAGGCAGCGGTTGGCATACTGGAGGAACCAGACTGGGGTGGGTGGAGTTCAGGGAGGAAGGGGGCAAATGGTGGGAGATAAAAACCATCTTTAGAGACTTGTTGAGGAGTTTGAAGCACCTGTTACATCCAAACACATGTTCATAAGCCCAGCAGGTAAATATGAAGCCCAGTAGGCCCAGTTGAAAATATGAGTCCAGAGCTCAGGACCCCAAATGGGCTTGTAGATAAAGAAATGGGAATAGCGAGTATGGAAATGAGCAGTGAAAACCATGCAAGTGAATGGGGTGGCCCTGATTGAGTGTGAGAACAGCATCAAGGATGGAATCCTGGGAGCACCAACAGGTAACGATGGGCAGAGGAGAGGAGTATTATAGAACCCAGAGAAAAATCAGGAGAGGAGGGTCAGAGGGCAAAGGACGTGACACATTTCAAGATGTCCAAATGTAGCAGATGTCTAGTGAGATACTGTATTTGAAACTCTTTGTAAATGGAAAAACTCCACGCAAGCATAGGTATTATATTATTGTTAGTATTAATGATAAATAGAGAGCACTTTCCCCCTTCCTCTAATGGTTATTTTAACTTAAAAGTAATGAAAATTTAGTTATACACACGTAGTCTATTTATAATCAATTCTTACTATTTTATTGCACTTTCAAAACAAAACAAACATGAGTAAGTTATACTGAGGAAGCAGGACTCACAATCCCTGTTAAATCTGATTTGTGTAACAGTATAACATGTATATTGGTATATGGGTAATAATCGTAGAATTCTACTGGATTTTGGTTAAAATCTTACAGTAACTTCCTAAGGTTTGTCACACATAACAATCTTCTGTCTGCCTATAGGGAAGCCTTAAAATAATTAAAACTCAATGGACCAAATATTATGTTCAACAGTCTCCTAGAATTTGATTTCTGGAATTTAGGTGGCAGCTGCTGCCACCGCCTGTGCCAGTCTCTTTAACGGCTGCAGAGTTCAGTGTTAGCGGGTAGATGCACCAAGATGCTGATGGTGAGTCTCCAGGGAATCCTGCTGTTGCTAAGCAGGAAAATGTGGTGTTAAATCATTCCAAAGACCAAGCGTTCATCACTCTTAAATTGGACTTAACAAACCTAATTGAACTTGAAAGTTGATTCTTTTTTTTTTTTTTTTTGCCACACCACATGGTATGCGGGATCTTAGTTCCCCAACCAGGGATCAAACCCGTGCCCCCTGCAGTGGAAGCGCGGAGTCCTAATCACTGGACCACCAGGGAATTCCTGATTCTTGTTTTCTTTCTTTCTTTTTTTTTTTTTTAAATAAATGTATTTATTTATTTTTGGCTGTGTTGGGTCTCCGTTGCTGCGCGTGGGCTTTCTCTAGTTGCCGTGAGCGGGGACTACTCTTCGTTCTCGTGGGCGGGCTTCTCATTTCGGTGGCTTCTCATTGTGGAGCACGGGCTCTAGGCTTGCAGGCTTCAGTTGTTGTGGCACATGGGCTCTAGAGAGCAGGCTCAGTAGTTGTGGCTCACGGGCTTAGTTGCTCCGCAGCATGTGGGATCTTCCCGTACCAGGGCTCGAACCCCTGTCCCCTGCATTGGCAGGCGGATTCTTAACCACTGCGCCACCAGGGAAGTCCAATTCTTGTTTTTCTGAGTTTGATTGAGGAAATGGAAGGTTGGAAAGGAGAGCTCATTTTGCTAACTTTCTTTTTCACTTTTTTCCCCCACTTTTTCTATATTCCCTCAACAGAACCCCAGGAGAGCAGAGAACTCATTTAAAAAAGAAGGACAAAAATAATTTCAAAATCAGAGACTACCAACTTCAGGTTTGGAAATCTGAAGGCTTAAAAAGACAAAGGTTTAACTTTATTGGGTTTCATTCATCTCTTCTGGCTGTGTACCATAATGATTATGAGACTGGAATTTGGAGTTACATCAGAGTCTGAGTCTCAACTCTGACCTGGGAATTAGTTTCTTCATCTGCAAAAGGGAGATGATACCTTTTGGTACTTGCCTCATATATTGTGAGCATTAAATGAGATAGCATGGCAAATGCTTTAAAATGCTAACTAGTATCATGACGTCTATGTAGGTATAATCTCCATGGGATGTTTTCTTTTCTAGCAAAGCTACCCAAACGGTTGTTGCTCCTCGATGTTGAGACCTTGTGAGGCCACAGTTTTGTTCTTAGATACTGTCATTTCTCAGAACATGTTCAAACTGCATTGCAAAGCCAATTTGCAAAGCACATAAGGAAAATGTTCTCATTATCTTATATCACAGTTTGCTTTGGGCTCTAAATAGTATTTTCTAACTCATTCAACAGATTGACAATGATGGGTTTTTGACTGATAAAAATGTCTACCTCCACAAATGAAGAATCTGCCAACAATAAGACTTTAATTGAAAAGGAGCTTGATGAAGTAGCTCAAAACTCGGTTTGAGTCTTTGTTCACCTGTGTGGCTTTGAGGAAATGTTTTAACCTCCCTGAGCCTTGTTTCTTCAATAAAAGGGGATAATATTACTAGCCTTTAAGATTTCATGAGAGGATCAGCAACAGCATTTGTAAAACACTGGACACATAGTAAAAGCTCCATAAATGGTAGTGATTATTGTTTCAAACGTTGTGTCACTAAGATGAAGAAACACTCTTTCCATTTTAAAACAGCTTGATGGGGCTTCCCTGGTGGCGCAGTGGTTGCGCGTCCGCCTGCCGATGCAGGGGAACCGGGTTCGCGCCCCGGTCTGGGAGGATCCCACATGCCGCGGAGCGGCTGGGCCCGTGAGTCATGGCCGCTGGGTCTGCGCGTCCGGAGCCTGTGCTCCGCAACGGGAGAGGCCGCAGCGGGGGGAGGCCCGCATACCACAAAAAATAAAAATTAAAAAAAAAATAAAATAA
The DNA here is from genome assembly GCF_002837175.3 of Physeter macrocephalus. Classification (NCBI taxonomy): domain Eukaryota; kingdom Metazoa; phylum Chordata; class Mammalia; order Artiodactyla; family Physeteridae; genus Physeter; species Physeter macrocephalus. Next base: position 16,581,321 of record NC_041216.1, read on the forward strand.
AACAGCTTGATGAATTTGAGAATTAGAAGGGAACTCATTGGGCCAGCTAGGATAATCTTCAAAAGAAAAAATGCAAAAATGATGATAAAGCAGGCACGCAAAAATGATGATAAAGCAGGCCTAGGGGTAAGTTGACTACAAGCTATTGCAAGCCACCCATATGGCAATTTATTTTTTAAAAGAAGCATAATCTAGGAAGTAAAAATGAGAGACAGTGTTCAGCTCTGGCCAGTCTTGATTGGATCACTACCATTTTGGAAAATGGTAAATAAAGACATTTATTATTTATTTATTTATTTTATTTTTGGCTGTGTTGGGTCTTAGTTGCAGCACGCGGGATCTTCGCTGAGGCATGCAGGATCTTTCCTTGCAGCGCGGGCTTCTCTCTAGTTGTGGCGTGCAGGTTTTCTCTTCTCTAGTTGTTGCGCATGGGTTCCAGAGCACGTGGGCTCTGTAGTTTACCTCACGCGGGCTCTAGTTGAGGCGTGTGAGCTCAGTAGTTGGGGCGTGCGGGCTTAACTGGCCCACAGCATGTGGAATCTTACTTCCCTGACCAGGGATCGAACCCATGTCCCCTGCATTGTAAGGCGGATCCTTTACCACTGGACCACCAGGGAAGTCCCTCTACATTATTTCTTTTTTCCTTTCCCCTGTGTGTGACTTCGAACTGTGTCTGGGATGGCTTAACCTTGTTAGTAGCAAGTGAAGGCATTTTGAAGAGGCTGAATTGATGTAATCTTGTTTGGAGTCTGAGGAATAGACTGTTTCTTTCAGAATCATGAAAGGGACAAGCAAGATGAAGATTAATCTAAGGATCCAATAAAAAGGTTTGGTAATTTTAAACATTCTTTGTTAGTTCAGGTTGTAAGTGGTAAAAGTCAAAGCTTCAGTTTGAATATTCTGGTGCCCTGTACTTGCTTTAAGAAGCAAAAGCATGTTGTTCATTGACATACCAGTCAGACCACAGATTTGGTCTGTCACGGGGCAGGGCTGTGGACTCGTCTCGCTGTGCTGTGTTACCTCATATTAAAAGGTTAGAGATAGCTACCCACCACCAGTCCCTCCCATCAGGAAACCTGCACAAGCCTCTTAGATAGCCTCATCCACCAGAGGGCAGACAGCAGAAGCAAGAAGAACTACAATCCTGCAGTCTGTGGAACAAAAACCACATTCACAGAAAGATAGACAAGATGAAAAGACAGAGGGCTATGTACCAGATGAAGGAATAAGATAAAACACCAGAAAAACAACTAAATGAAGTGGAGATAGGCAACCTTCCAGAAAAAGAATTCAGAATAATGATAGTGA
>NC_041216.1:16583617-16584015 GCF_002837175.3 Physeter macrocephalus
ATAATGATCAAGGGATCAATCCAAGAAGAAGATATAACAATTATAAATATACATGCACCCAACATAGGAGCACCTCAATACATAAGGCAACTGCTAACAGCTGTAAAAGAGGAAATCGACAGTAACACAATAGTGGGGGACTTTAACACCTCACTTACACCAATGGACAGATCATCCAAAATGAAAATAAATAAGGAAACAGAAGCTTTGAATGACATAATAGACCAGATAGATTTAATTGGTATTTATAGGACATTCCATCCAAAAACAGCAGATTACACTTTCTTCGCAAGTGCGCATGGAACATTCTCCAGGATAGATCACATCTTGGCTCACAAATTGAGCCTCAGTAAATTTAAGAAAATTGAAATCATATCAAGCATCTTTTCTGACCACAA
>NC_041216.1:16584381-16602279 GCF_002837175.3 Physeter macrocephalus
GACCTAATGAAACTTAAAAGCTTTTGCACAGCAAAGGAAACCATAAACAAGACGAAAAGACAACCCTCAGAATGGGAGAAAATATTTGCAAACAAATCAACGGACAAAGGATTAATCTCCAAAATATATAAACAGCTCATGCAGCTCGATAGTAAAAAAACAAACAACCCAATACAAAAATGGGCAGAAGACCTAAATAGACATTTCTCCAAAGAAGAGATACAGATGGCCAAGAAGCACATGAAAAGCTACTCAACCTCACTAATTACTAGAGAACTGCAAATCAAAACTACAATGAGGTATCACCTCACACCAGTTAGAATGGGCTTCATCAGAAAATCTACAAACAAATGCTGGAGAGGGTGTGGAGAAAAGGGAACCCTCTTGCACTGCTGGTGGGAATGTAAACTGATACAGCCACCATGGAGAACAGTATGGAGGTTCGTTAAAAGACTAAGAATAGGGCTTCCCTGGTGGCGCAGTGGTTGAGAGTCCACCTGCCGATGCAGGGGACACGGGTTCGTGCCCCGGTCCAGAAAGATCCCACATGCCGCGGAGCGGCTGGGCCCGTAAGCATTGGCCGCTGAGCCTGTGCATCCGGAGCCTGTGCTCCGCAGTGGGAGAGGCCACAACAGTGAGAGGCCCGCGTACCACAAAAAAAACACAAAAAACTAAGAATAGAATTACCAGATGATCCAGCAATCCCACTACCGGGCATATACCCAGAGAAAGCCACAATTCAAAAAGACACATGCACCCCAATGTTCATTGCAGCACTATTTACAATAGCCAGGTCATGGAAGCAACCTAAATGCCCATCGACAGATGAATGGATAAAGAAGATGTGGTACATATATACAATGGAATATTACTCAGCCATAAAAAGGAACAAAATTGGGTCATTTGTTGAGACGTGGATGAACTGGTTTGCAGGGCAGAAATTGAGACACAGATGTAGAGAACAAACGTATGGACACAAAGGGGGGAAAGCTGCGGGGTTTGGGGGTGGTGGTTTGATGAATTGGGCAATTGGGATTGACATGTATACACTGATATGTATAAAATTGATGACTAATAACCTGCAGTATTAAAAAAAAGAAGAAAAAAAAGAAATAATGGCCCCCAAAATCCCCAAATTAATAGAAAACACTAATCTACACATCTAAGAAGCTCAAAAACAAATTGGATACAAGATTTGTTTAAAATCCAAAATCATTTACTGTACTAATAAAGGACAAAAACCACATGATCAATAGACAAAAAAACATTTGGGAAAATCCAACATCCATTCTAAAACACTATCAACAAATTAGGAATAAAAGGGAACTTCTTCAAAGTAATAAAGAACATCTACTGGGACTTCCCCGGTGGTCCAGTGGCTAGGACTGTGCTCCCAATACAGGGGGCCTGGGTTCAATCCCTGGTCAGGAAACTAAATCCCACATGCCACAACTAAGACCCAGCACAGCCAAATAAATAAATAAATAAATAAATAAGAACATCTACTAAAAAAATACAGCTAGTTAAAAAAAAAAAAGGTTAGGAGATATAGCTGGAGCTCTCCCTAGCAACTCATTTTTATTATATCTATTTGTATACTTGTCCTGACTTGTCAGCTAGAATGTAAGCTCTCAGAGGACAGAGATTGTTTTATTCATTTTATATTTCCTACTTTCAACACAGTGATTTATATGTAGAGGGCATACAACAAATATCTGTATAATACTGCATTCACAAATGCACACACACACACACTTGTTTTTGAAATGCAAAGCTCAGATGACCATATTTTCCAAATCAAAAAAATCAAGATATATGGTCTGAAAAGGTGGAGTATACTTAGGAGGACCATATGGGTGAATATTTGAAATATTATCTCAGAAAATATTGGGTGATAGAATCACTTTAATTACAGTATCCAGTCCAGGGGTTCTTATCCTGTGTTAAATGGACTTAAAAGAATCTCTGAATGGAATTCACTGGCCCTTCAACTTGGAAGGGAAAGAAATAACAACTTTATTCTCACTAATATACTGCCAAAATTAAGCATTTTTCCCCATTTTGAATGTAGGCAACAAACCAGAGAATTAGCAGTACTCTTCACTCTGTCACCAACAGGAATCACAGATATTTTCATACCCATTATAGTTGTGGGATTTCTTGAAATATCTCCTCATTGCTTACATTTCAGTAGTTGTTTGACCTGCTTCACGATCTTGATATTTAATATTTAAAGAAAAAGATTACTGTCACAAGAGTTTTAAAAATGTATTTGCTGATTGTATTTCAACATTTGTAATGCAATATATTTTACTTTATTTTATGCATTTAAAAACCTAAAAGATCCATAGCTTTTACCAGACTGTCGAATGGCACAAAATAGGTTAAGAACCCTCGATCTAGAAGCAGATTTATGTGAACCTAATAAAGGTTAAGCTTCAAAGTCCCTTTACCATGCCCTTCCAAGACTCTGTTCCTAAATTTGTATTCATCATTTTATATTATTTTTCTAAAGGATCCCAGCATTTGTATAAGTTTCACACCCCATAATACAGAAGTTGGATTCACCGTGACGTTTAGCCCAGTACCGGGCACACAGGTTTTCCATATTTAATTTTTGGTTGATAGCTTCTGGGAAATTTAAACGATCCTCGAAGTTATCTGGAAATCTTGCAGACCACCGCTTGGCTTCCTCCACTTCCCGAGAGGGATGGGGCAGTGGAGATGGGGTCGGGAAGGAAGGGCCGTGGGATTAGATAGGTTTGGACTAAGGCAAGACAGGGAACAAACCAGTAGGGGGCGGAAGGTGAGAAATGTTTAGGAATAACGGGAATTAGTCTCCTTTGGAAATGAGCCCTTTTCCTAGCACGGCTCCTTTGGTTTCGTAGATGCATACATCTGCTCTATCTACCTTGTGAATATTCATTAGCTCCAAACCCTGTGAAGAAAGGTCTCTGCTCTGTCATTTGTAGGTAACATTGCTCTTGCGAAACGCCCACTTTAGCGATTTCCCTCACATTCTGAGCTGCTCCCAACGATGTGTGGAAGGGAGCCCGGGAGTCAGCTTTCCGAGCGTTCCAAGGGATGATTTTCTACACAAAGAAATTCTCCAACAAAACAGACGAGCCAAATCCTTAAACCATGTTCTAACTAGAGCCCAAAAAACGACCTAGAGGGAGGCCGGACCGCGTGGCGGTGGGTGTGTCTGGGGCGAAAGCCGGCGGCGTTGGCTCTCGGGGGGATTACCGGCGCTGTGGCTCCAGCCAAGGGGCGGGAGGGCCGCGGCCGAACAAGCCGGTGCGGACGGTAGGGGGCGGGGCTCCGGAGGCGGCCTACTTTTTCTGCCTCGCGCCGGCGGCAGACGAAGAGGGAGGAGCCTCAGCACCCTGGGCCAGGAGCATCGCAGCCTCGCCTCCACCCGGGGCTTCGCCACAGACCCCTTTGTGTTCCTGCCCCCGCCCCGGAGGCTCCCCAGCCGGCGGCGCTGAGTTCCCTCATTGGCTCAGCCGACGGCTTCATCGATTGGCTCCCAAGTCGTCCGGCGTGGTGCGCCTCTTCTCGCTACTATTGGTCGTCTGAGCTGCTCCTCAGGCCGCCGCGCCCGGTGATTGCCCGGCCGCTCGGAGTCCCTGGAAGCAGTTCCGGGAAACCCCGCGTGCTGCCGGGATCGCGTCTCTGTCCATGAGGGGGGGAGGGGGTGGCGCGCGCGCCATTTCTAGTCGTTTTCAAAGCGCCTCGCGCTGATTCTCACGGGCCCGGCCGCCGGCCCCAGCTCTGCCCCGGTGAGTCTCGCGCCGGCCCGCGGGGGGAGGGGCCGGGAGCCCCGATCCGACCCTACTGGGCCCGGCCGGGGCACGGCGCCTTGTCCGCAGTTTCGTTTTCGCTCCGAGGCCCCGGGGTGGGGGTGGGGATGGGCTGGTGGCGGCTTCAGCCTCGTCCGGCCGCTCAGTTGAGGGCCTGGCCCAGCCGAGGCGCCTCCTCGCCCTCGCGCATCCTCTCCCCGCCCTTCCAAACCCCGGCCCGCGGTCCGGCCGGCCCGGCGCCTTCCGCGCAGGCTGCTGGGCCGGGCGCGCTTTTCCCGCCTCCGCCCGCTGCTCCACGCGGCCGGGCCGCGTCGGCGGCCTGGGGCGCCCGCGGCCCCATTGCCTCTCCCCGCCGGAGTCGTCTCGCTCCCGTCTCTTCCGGCCTAGCCACGAGTGGGATGTGTTGATGATCCGGACCGACATGGGGAGGGGGTGGGCAGAGGGCGGGATGCAAACCCCGAGTGACCTGAGCCGGGAGAAAACTTTTGTGTGAAGTACAGGCCAAAAGGCTGGTTTGTGTAGGAAGCCTCCCTCCCCTCCCCCATTCTGCATGCTGTGAGTCGAGATTTGAAGGAAAAAATGACTACTAGAGGCCATGAAACTTAGCCTTCGAGCGGCGCCTGAGATACCTAATTCTAAGACTGTCATAGGCGCACTAAATTGGAAAGGCGATTCTTTTTCTTCTGCGGTAGAAACCGTAATTGTCAAAATTTAAAACTTGAAGCCACGGGGCTCTTGAAGGGTTCAGTCCTTTCACACTACCTGTTTCAGATTTTTGCTGTCCTCCGGAGGCTGAATTTATGTCTCATGAGTCAGTCGTAGGTTAAGGGCTTGACACTCCTAAGCCATGAGATAACCGTTAGTCTTCATTTCGTTGGTTCTTTTAAAGCCGGTCTCTTAAATGTGAAGAATTTTCACGAGATGTTCAGAAAAAACCAGGGAGGGGCTAGCGCCAGACTTCCCAAATCTCCCAGCAGCCCTTATTTAAATTTCTACTTTTCGCAAAAAAGTTTAGATCAAATGACTTAAGTCACATTAGTGTATTTGCTGCATCCAGAAATATGGTTTGGCTGTGTGGCATCGTATTGAATACACACAAGAGTTTTAAATGGTCTTATATGACATGAAAGTCTTTTTTAAAATGAGCACATTGTATTTGGCTTGAAGAGAGCTTTTTCCTTGATCCGAAAGGTTTTATTTTCTGGACTCTAATAGTTGTACTTTTTTGTTGTTGTTAAAGTTTACAGACTTTTTGTAAATTTCAAACAATTTGAGAATCAACTTGTAGAGAGTCTTTGCAATGAATGGTAGTCATAAATATTTCTGGCTTGTGCTTAATATGCAACTTGTCTTTTTGCTTTACACATACTTAAAAAAATACCACCTTAACAGATGTTCGTTGAACTTTTCTGTTAAAAATTTGCTTTCTTTCCGTGACTAATAGTATTCCAAGGTGCAATACTGCAAGGGTCTTGTGATACGGAGAACTTTTGAGTTCTGATGATCTTATGGTCGTATTTGGGGTTGGGGGAGCATGGAAAACTCTATGTTCACAAAGATGTTTTGGACTTTAGGATGCATCTTTATAGAAGTAGGTTGTATTAATCAGTAAACTATTCATCTTAAACTGTAAGTAGTTTCTTGATCAAAAGTGCCAGTTTTGAATGTTTTTGTTTTTGCCAGTTCATCAGAATTTGAGGCTTGCGTTGAGAAACATTTATCCACCCAGCGATTAACTACGGAGTCTGCGTCTGTATAGACATTAGAGGGTTACTAAGTCTTAATAATGTTTTGTTATCATAAGAAGTCATGATATTGTTTATCCCATTTTCAAAGTAACCCTTTCTGCATTTTCCTCTCTTCCTACTCTATTACCTCCTTCTCAGTCTTCCTCCCTTTTTCATTAACTTCAACTAAACATCGGTGGTCTTTGAAAAAATATCGGTGGTCTTTGAAATGAAGTTGTTTTAAGTCGGAAAACTGCACCTGGTGCATTTGCACAGTGTTTTGATAAGCAGTCTGGAGGTGTGGTTATCTTACGTATGGGTTTTAGTGCTTTTTAGGAAACTTGTGTTTTCTTTATAGCTGACTAGGTATCTTGAGTTTCATCAAGAAAAGTAGGCTTTTCCTTGAAATCCACCTTCATGTCCTTTATTTCAGTATTCGTTGCAATGTCTTTATTCTGGTGCTTATTACCTTCATCATATTATAATTTCGCCACAGACAAACGCACTTTAACTTTAATTCCGTCTTTTGAGGAGGTAGTATAGAGACTGGCCTTGTATGGTTTTATTATTTAATCGCTCTCTTCAGGGAGTTGATCCATTTCAGCATTACTTACAGGTTGAACACCCAAAATTATTTGGGTAGATTAATCTGAGACATCTGACCTAAGTTTATCCTAATTAGGGAATGTTTATTGAAACTATTTGGAAGAAATTAGTTATCCCTTCTGAAATATGTTTTTTAGGTTTATTTTACTGATATGAAAAATTCAGTATACACTTATGATTTTTTTTTTTTTAAGAAGCAACCTTAACTATAGCTCACTTTTTATTTTATGTGGACTTAAAACAATCATTTAGCTTTTAAACCTGGTCATTTTTTCTTTTAAATCTGTGAATGGGAATAGCAAACTAATTTTAGAACAAAAATTAATGTCAAGTTGTGTTTTTTGTTTTGTTTTAAGTGAGGCGGAGAAAACCCAAATCACCAGAATGTTGAACTAGAGACAACAGGGCATTTATTTCACACCTGTCTTGGATTTGAAGCAGAGCTAGGAAACTTTGAAAGTCCTTGAACCTTAAGTTGTCTGTGGGTGTTCATTCTGTTTTTAAACCAAACTTTTTAAAACTGTGTAAGAATTGAGAGCTTGAGGGGCTTTTTAGGATTTTGTGGTGATTTGGTGGTTGATAAGCTCGTCAGGACACAACAGCTGCTTTTGTTAATCAGTGATTCTACCTTAAGTAAATTCAAGGCTTTATTTAACCTAGTGTACATGAAGTTCCTTAAATAACACTTCCATGTACATTTTCCATGGTTTTACAGAATTATTATGCAAATTTAGGTCAGATACATCAGAAAAGGCATCATAAAATAATATTTTGATAGAAGTTATTAGCAGCATGTATACAAATTAGTTTAGATAAATCATGCATTGTCCTACAAACTAGTTATTTCTGGCTTAATGTAATATAGCTCCTGAATTTTTTCCAGCAGCATAATAAAATGGCTAATCAGGTGAATGGTAATGCGGTACAGTTAAAAGAAGAGGAAGAACCAATGGATACTTCCAGTGTAACTCACACAGAACACTACAAGACACTGATAGAGGCAGGCCTCCCACAGAAGGTGGCAGAAAGACTTGATGAAATATTTCAGACAGGTATAATATACATTTCTTGTTTCTGACTGGTTATGAAAGTGAGGGCAAACCACTTTGAATTTTATAGACTTTTTTTAAGGTTAAATATTATTGTTTCTGACCTATATAGAGCTGAATGTTACTTTCCCTTCATTGAGGGCATATTGGGTTTGACTTTGATATTCTTATTTCATTATTTCAAAGCCTTCTTAGTGTTGAATATGCAGTCTTAGTTGTTTCAGAATAGTACATCAATTTGTCTTAGATTTACCATCAATTAATATACATGTTTCAGCATATCAAATTTTACATTTTTTCTTAATCTAAATCAGTCATCATTTTGCTTTTACTTTTCTACTTTAGCTTCTTAAAGTGATTGTTAAAACAGCTTGGGTCTGATTAGGTGGCATAATAAGAGGACTAGTTAGACTGTATTGTCTGAAATGATAATAAATGTCAGACTCCTTGAGAGTTTGTGGCCTGTCTAGTTTCTAACAGACAGAAATCCACAACTCTCAGTAATTTGGAAGTGTTTGGTTTGTAATAGCTGCTTTTTTTTTTCTTGCTTTTTTTTTTTTTTTTTTTTAAATCTAGGAGTCCCATGGTTAAGTGCTTAAGGAAATTTGAACATTTTAATATGGTGGTTGTGAGTGGTTTGAAGTTCTAAAGAGGGAGAGAAATATATCCCCTTAGGAAGTGTTGTTCATAAATAAATGTGTCCTCCCCCTTTGGGGCCATAGATGGAAACTTTCTTCCTCTGTGTTTTGTGTGCCTATCCAGATTCTGGGAGAGAGAATTGAACTGTCTCACAAACGTGTCTTAAGTACCGTAGTAATAAATATCTGGGTTTTTTTTGGTCCTTAAAACTTTTTTTTTTTTAATCTGAGAAGCTCAAGATAATTTTAGACATTAAAATGACTTCTCAAAATGACTCCTGGGTGATGGTCCCATTTGAAAATCAGTCCTCAGGAACTTTCTGTGACATTCTGCCATAGAGAATTGGCAGTGATCTGCTTCGAGATACTCTCTTGTAGAGTGTTCTGTTACTGATAAGAGGCTGATGGTTTGGGTGTAGGGTTGGATTGACAGAACGGACTGATGGGTATCCTGAGTTGTGGCTTTGGGTGGTGATATGGAATATTCAAGTAAGGAAACTCCAATTATTTAGGCATGCTCATTTTGAGCTCTTAAAACAAATCATGGCAACATTTTTTAAAAAGTAACTTCGCAAGTGACAGTATTATGGAGTAAAGTTCTTTTTGGCTTTACCAAAATGGAGTCACTTTTGATGTTAGTTCATATGGATTTGGGGGTTTTAATCTGCCAAATATTTCCATTTTACTTTGGATCAATTCTGAAATATATTGAGAAATATAAAATTTAACAAACTTAAGAAATTATACTTAAACTTAGTAAATGTTCTGTGTGCAGTTAAATATACTGTATATATAGAGAATGCAGTGCATATATTTTCTGTATAGTTTGCTCGTTAAGTCCACAGTAAAGTCCTTTTAATGCCATTTGCAAAAATTGTCATTGTTGACAGTGTTGTGAATGCCACAGCATCTTTTAAAATCTCATTGTGACACTTCTGAAGACCAAAAAAAATGCCTTAAAATATGACTTTCAGAATTGATTAATCAAGCTGCACTGGCATTTATAGAAAAGTTTAAAATTATGCCTTTCCACATTCTGACTGCAGCAAAGTAGACGTTCAGATAAACAGTTGAATTTCATTTTATCTTAGGTGTTAAGGAGGGAAAAAGCCTGTGACACTTTTTGGAGAGTGGAAAGAATTATTTAGTAAGAGGTTCTGTCTTATTTTTTTCCCCACTTCTTGTGTGGTTAGCAATAACTCCAACAGTGCATGTAATTTGAAGGTTGCTCCTTGGGAAATACAGTGTGTTCTTATCACCCTAACATAACTTGTTATATTAATACTTAATCTGTAGTACAGTGTGTACATCAGATTTAACTTCCGGAACTTAAACGTTTTGGGGAGTGGGAAATGGGGTTAGGATTTTTTTGGTTTTGGGGGGGATATGGGGATTGAAATTTATGTTTATAGGTGTTGACATTTTATCTTTTGTTTTCTTGTACTCTTGACCTTTCTGTATAGTATTTGTATAGCTGCCTATATGCATATAGTTAAATGAAAATGTAGTTATAGTATTGAATATAACAATTCTTGATTAAACACTGATAGCACAGTTTAGATTATCCCCTTTGTTGCAATAATGTTACCCCTTTTCAATTTAATTTTTAGGATTGGTAGCTTATGTCGATCTTGATGAAAGAGCCATTGATGCTCTCAGGGAATTTAATGAAGAAGGAGCTCTGTCTGTACTACAGCAGTTCAAGGAAAGTGACTTATCACATGTTCAGGTAAGGTCATTATTCAGAAATGTCTTTGAACAACTAATGATCTGAAATTATTTTACTGTTACTTTGTTTCCTGTAGAGGAGTGGTATTTTTGTTTCTTTTGTTTTTTTTTTTTTTTTTTGCGAGGTATGCGGGCCTCTCACCGTTGTGGCCTCTCCCGTTGCGGAGCACAGGCTCAGCGGCCATGGCTCACGGGCCCAGCCGCTTCGCGGCATGTGGGATCTTCCTGGACCGGAGCACGAACCCGTGTCCCCTGCATCGGCAGGCGGACTCTCAACCACTGCGCCACCAGGGAAGCCCCTATTTTTGTTTCTGACTACCTCTGCTTCTTTTAAAAAATTAGCTTAAAGAAAAAAAGATCTACATGGCAGAGAGTTTTCAGAAACACAAGCATAAAGTAAAAGTCTCCCACTCCTTTGTAATATTTTTGGATTATGTGATCCTGTTTTATTATCTTGGAGGGAAATAATGTTGGTGGGGGGAATAGATTCAGGACACCTGGCAAAATAGCCCAGATACATTTAAATATCAACCAGTGGAAGGCTGTTTTGCCATTGTAGCAGGTAAGCTCCCCGGAGGTCTTGTGTGTCTTAACTGCTGTCTGCTCCAGTCTGGCATATAACAACCACTCTGCAAATATTTGTTGAGTTGAATAAATGAGTAAATATTTTGTTAAAATTCTGGTCTTCTGAAATTTAAATTTAATTATGTATTTGACCCTTCATCAATTCCTGGTGATTCTTTTTCATTGAATTACTTGGCTGTTCTAGAACAAAAGTGCATTTTTATGTGGAGTTATGAAGACCTACAGGCAAAGGGAGAAACAGGGGAGCAAGGTGCAAGAGTCTACAAAGGGACCCGATGAAGCAAAGATCAAGGTAAAACTTGACTTGGATAGTTGTAATGAAATTAAATTTAATTATGAGATCAAGTGCTTCTTTTCATGTTTCCTAGAAACAGTGTTTATTGCACGTAAAAAAGAAAGAAAAAGAAAAACTAGTGTTTGGAAATGAGATTATTTAGGGAAAATTACATAAGAAGAATTTTGGGGGCAGACATTTAATTATATGTTTGGTGAAAATTGCTAAACATGCTCTCCCTTATTCCTTGTTCTTTTGGCTATGAATGACATATTTATTGATACTTCCAATAATAGTTTTTTAGATTGATTCAATCATGTCTCTTCAGTTTCTTTCCAAGTATTTTGCGTCTTTTCTCTTGCTGAAGAGGTGTTTTAATAACTGCTTTCCTCCTTCTCAGTTTTTATTTACTTCAGTTTCTTTGTTTGTAAACTGGGAGCAGTAATAGTACCTACCTCATGAAGTGTGAAGGTTAAAGGAATTAAGATACGTAAAGTGCTTAGAGTAATGCCTGGAATGTAGCGAGAACAGTATAACTATGAGCCATTATCATTATTACTATTATTATTTAGATAAACAAAGGTGAATATAGGGCTTTTAGTAAAAGAATTAAATGGATATTGATGTTTTGCTGCAGTGATAGACTTTTGAGTTTGAAATAGTTAATTTATTTAATGTTGAAGTTTGTACAATTTTATGTTTTAGACAAGAACTATAACAGTTTTTATCATGTAACTAGCTTATATAAAACTCCTTTGTACCTTTTTTCCCTCATCTGTAAAATGGCACAATCCCATTCTTATATCTTTTAACTAATAGATGAAAACTCTATTTGCCATAATGGTTGTTTTTTAAAAAACTTATTGCTGTTCATTGGATAGATTTGTATTATTTCCCTAAAGCTGGCTATTTGCTCTTGAGAAGGTGCATATTATATATGTAATATGGGTATATTATATATTATACAACTAATGTATAATATATAATATGTTTTGTGTGTATTCTATATTACATGTATTTCTGTGGTTAAAATAGTCAAAGGTAGAAGAATGGAGAGTCTAAGGTAACTGGAATCCCGGGGTTCCTCCAGAGATATTTTTGAAAACTATTGAACTTGGTGATGTCTAAAGTCTTTTGCTGCTCTGACATGCTGTGATTTTAAAAACCTGAAGTGTAAAATTCTCCTTTCTAGATAGATTCCATTTCTTTTTTTCCATGTGTCTTTGTTCTGTAGGCCTTTCATATGAACACAAACCCTTAAGGGCAAGGACATTATCTTCTTTTCTGTGATTCCTCTTAATACCTAATATAATGTTGTGAGGAAGGTTGGAAACGTAGTTTGTTTTTTGAAACCTGAGAGTATATTCATTTGGTAATTGCCAGATGTTTTGAGTCTGTGCTGTATGAGAAATGGTCTGGTTTTTATGGAGCTTATGGTATAGTAGGAGTACAGAACAACAGGATTAAACAAAATAAAGGTTAAATTATTTGAGTACAGTAGAAAGAGTAGGACAATGTGAGAAATAGTAAATTAGAGAAGCTGCATAAAAGAGCTAGGACTTCTGATTTTTTTAAGGATAGATAACTTTTTTTTTGTTAGTTGTCTTATGGATTTATTATTGTCAGTATGATACGGACACTCAAATCTCTTTGATATCCTTTAATGCCAGCATCCTCACTGGAATTAATACAGCCTTTCCACAATGTTCTTTAAAGGGGATAGAGAACATTTCATTTGAAAAGTGTCACTGGATGTAAGTATGCTACGTAAAGGGCGCAAATAAGGAAAAAATCTAATTGATATAGAGGGGGTGCAAAATGAGGAATACTGTGGTACATAAGTATGAATAGGTAGCCTGGGATCAGCTTATGTTGAAGTTTTAGTAATCCTTTCCCCTTTTTTCTGTTCTCATAACAAAAAAGTGATGTGTGCTTGGAGGCTTAACTTGCCTGCAACTCTTTCCATTAAATGTATGGAAAGAAGAAGTAAAAGTCAACATGTGTGAGAGGAACCAGTGTGAACTTTGTGATTTTTTTCCCCTAACTAAAATATATAACCTAAGATGTTAAGGTACCTTTTGGAAAAGATTTATATTTTGATTTGTGTGTGTATGATATTTAATATTCAACTATAAATAATTATGTATAATTATCTTTAGGCCTTGCTTGAGAGGACTGGTTATACCCTGGATGTAACCACAGGACAGAGGAAGTATGGTGGTCCTCCACCAGACAGTGTGTACTCTGGCATGCAACCTGGAATTGGAACAGAAGTAAGTGTTCTTCAGCTGTTCGCTGAAATCTTTCCAGTTTGTATATAATTCTACCTATTGTATGATGGGGGAAAAATTGATTTTTTTTCAAAGAGTAGCTATTATTATTTTTTTGGATATCCATCTGTATTTTGCTGCCATCATAAGTAGGGATAATCATGTGACTGGTAGATACCCAGACACTTTGTAAAGGAATGTAGAGTTTTTGGAACTGTCTACTAAAACTATGCAACTAACAACACACCATTTTAGGTCCTTGGGGTGAGGTTATTAAGGAGAAACAATTGCTTTATTCTGTTTTTGTTTTTGTTTTATGTCAGTAATTTTGAATGGTGCTTGTCCTCCCTACTTGACCCTCCCCTTCATCACATAGAAGATCTCAGTGTTCACAGAGAGATTTATTGAAGGGAGTGGGTTGCACAAGGGGCGGATGTAGAATCAGATAAAAGGTTGAGCACATTGGTCTGTACTTGAACAAAGAAGGAATCCGTCCTCCATCTGTGTTTTCATGAAGGTTGCTTCATATACCTTTGTGCTAGCCTATTCTAATCCTTTGAATGGAAAAAACTGTGTGCCAAGAGGTAAGCCCTGTTACTGCACGGACCTTTTCTGTTTGGTGTCTGTTTAGTGCCTAGCATAATGCCAGGAGTATAGTAGGCACACAGTATTTGACAAATAATTGGTTATGGTGTTTTTCTTTGAGTACTGTAATCCTGACTTCGTAACTTAAAATTTAAACTAGGTTAAATGATAATCTTATAGGATTTTCTTTAAAACAAAGTGATGGCAGTAGCTTCCTTAGGTGATGATGTCAGTTAAAATATTTAGGTGGTATTGTTATGCATCTCCTACTTATATTAGAATTCTAAGAAATCTTAAAACTTTACTCAAACGTTGTCAATGGCACCCTTCTAAAAGCTGAAACTTAACTTTTCAGGTAGCCAAAAGCAAAGATTATTATTTCTGGTTTGTGAATAGATAAATAAAGACATCTCCATTTAACATAACACTTTAGATGTATATCAGAGCTAATTCTAGTTATATTCTGTGTATGTAGAATGTTCTCTGTATGTAAATGTTTACAGTTATTGGTCTTTGTTCCCTGAACTTCTTTTATACGTTATTACAGTTAATGTTCTGTTTCTTAATATTTAACATTATTAAAAGGGCTCTAAGCATTTTTGTTTTTTATGATACCTGTATCAGCCACATATGTTTGTTTTGAGTCTCAAAAAACTGTAAATTACTTAATGCTATATAATTATTGATAGAGTTGGGATTGGGACTCTAAACCATCTACATTCCTTACAGGAGCAAGTGTCATTGAAACAATATACAAGTGAATGATATCTTTAGCCTTTCACTCACTTTTGTCCTCTCATTAATCCCCCTCCACCATCCTTTATCTTTAATGTTCTATTTATGTTGTGACCCTTTAAAATCTACATTTATATTTTATTTTTAAACAATATGGAAATATAGTTCAGCTTCCTTACAGGGACTCCTACACCATAGATATTTTTCTCTAATGGTTTTAAATTTTGTTCCTGGCATCAGGATTTTTTTTTTCCTTACCTTAAGCCCTCATATAAAATGAATAAAAATGGAATTGATGCTTTGCCTTTTTTCTTGTTCTTGAGGCAGCTTGAAACACCTCCAAGAGGAGAATACATTTTGAAAAAGTTATCTGTAGTATACCATGTGATATCCTTATCAATTATTGCTATATTTTTTTAGTTTTGTTTCTTTGACTAACTATAAAATCCTTAGGAGTAAAAATTGTTTGTATCATATGGTTCTGTTCTTCACAATGTCGAGTATAGCCTGGTGTAAAATTAGTTGGTTGTGTCTATCTCATAATTATAGAAATAAACTTTTTCTATTAGATTGGTTTCATTAATGAGCTCTTTAATGGAAACTTGTTTTGGGCTTCCCTGGTGGCACAGTGGTTGAGAGTCCGCCTGCCGATGCAGGGGATACGGGTTCGTGCCCCAGTCCGGGAGGATCCCACATGCCGCAGAGCGGCTGGGCCTGTGAGCCATGGCTGCTGAGCCTGTGCGTCCGGAGCCTGTGCTCCGCAACGGGAGAGGCCACAGCGGTGAGAGGACCGCGGACAGCAAAAAAAAAAAAAAAAAAAAAAGGAAACTTGTTTTATGTAGATAAGGAAGGAGTTTGCTAGTACTTTAAGATTTCACTGGAAGTATTTGAACAATTTAATAGAGTAAACTTTTGAGTATCCAATTAGAAACAAATAGTATGCTAATTGTAAAATATGTATACATTCTCTTATATTGCACTCCCTCTTTAGCAGAAAGATGCGTTTTTCTGTATGTTAGATATCATTACATACAGCAGATATGGTTGCAGCAAAAATCCCTATATGAGATCACCAGCCTAAGCCGCTCTTTTCAAGCAGTTTGTTGCAATAAGAGTGCAGTGTAAAAGTTTGGATTTCTCCCTTAAGTTTAGATTTCATGAGATTTGGCCTATATGATTTGAAAATTAAAGTTTTTAACATACTGGGTTGATGATAGTTTAGTACAAGATTGGTTTTAATTGGTGTCATATTGATGCTCTAAGGTTTGGGTTTTTCTTTTATGGTTCATTACATTTACTAAAAATTATTATTAGCTCTTTTAATGTTTTATTTTATTTATTTATTTATTTTTATTTTTGGCTGCGTCGGGTCTTCGTCGCGGCACTCGGGCTCTTCGTTGCAGTGCGCGGGCTTCTCTCTAGTGTGGTGCGCGGGCTCCAGAGTGTGTGGACTCTGTAGTTTATGGCACTTGGGCTCTCTAGTTGAGGCATGCGGGCTTAGTTGCTCCACAGCATGTGAGATCTTAGTTTCCCGACCAGGTATCTAACCCACGTCCCCTGCATTGGAAGGCGGATTCTTAACCACTGGACCACCAGGGAAGTCCCCCAAAATTATTATTAGCTCTTGACTGAGGAAGTTGAAATTAGGGTCAGTGCATGAGACTGATATTATTAAAATTAAGCTATGAGAAGACTACGAGGTTTTATCTTTGGATAAAATCTACTGTAAAGGGCTTCCCTGGTGGTGCATTGGTTAAGAATCTGCCTGCCGGTGCAGGGGACACAGGTTCAAGCCCTGGTCCGGGAAGATTCCACATGCCGTGGAGCAATTCTAGAGCCCAAGAGCCACAACTACTGAAGCCCGCGTGCCTAGAGCCTGTGTTCCGCAATAAGAGAAGCTACCACAGTAAGCCCGCGCATCGCAACGAAGATTAGCCCCTGCTCACCACAACTAAAGAAAGCCCAAGCACAGCAACGAAGACCCAATGCAGCCATAAATAAATAAATAAATAAATATCTACTGTAAATTAACCCTGTAAGTGAGTACTCATTAATGGACATAGTTGCTAAGCATTGACCTTGAAATGAGAAATACACAAGAATGATAAGCATCAATTTTGAAATGCGTTTTTTTTTTTAGTGTGCCTTGGTTCTCAGACTTAGTCTGGTTATAGTATCTTTGTATCCTTTTTTTTTCCTTTTTCTTCCAGTTTTATTGAGAAATACTTGACATACAGCACTATATAAACTTAAGGTGTACAGCATAATGGTTTCACTTACATACATCATGAAATGATGACCACGCTATGTTTAGTGGGCGTCCATCATCTCATAAAATTAAAGAAATAGAAAAAAATAATGATTTTTCCTTGTGATGAGAACTCTTAGGATTTACTCTCTTAGCAACTTTCTTATATAACATACAGCCGTGCTAATTATATTATGTTGTACATTACATCCCTAGTACTTATAACTGGAAGTTTGTACCTTTTGACTACCTTCATCTAGTTCATCCTCTCCTCAACCCCGCCTCTGGTAACCACAGATTAATCTCTTTTTCTATGGGTTTGTTTGTTTGTTTTTGAAGTACAGTTGACTTTCAACACTATGTTAGTTCCAGGTGTACAACACAGTAATTTGATATTTCTGTAGTTTGAAAATGATTACCATGATAAGTCTAGTTACCATGTGTCACAGTATCTGTATTCTTCAACTGGTATTGTAAAACTGTTTTAATTTTTTCCATTGACAAATGTAATCTCTATGGAGATCATGTCTATATAATAAATTCTTGTTTAAAGAGCATAGCACTGATGATCTGTGGAGGAATTCAAAGGAAATGGTAGATTGGGATCTAACTCTGGTGTATTATCTAGTTGAAGTGTTAAAGAACCAGTGTATTTAACAGACCTGTGAGTATATGACTTTGTAGCATCTGACTTGAATTACATATAAAGAAAAGCTGCTGTGTTTGCAAAATAGCGAATAGGAGCTGGATAATGGAACAACCCTAGTAGATAATCAAAAGACACTGTTGAGGGACTTCTCTGGTGGTCCAGTGATAAAGAATCCGCCTTCCAATGCAGGGGACGCGGGTTCGATCCCTTTTTGGGGAACTAAGATCCCACATGCAGTGGGGCACCTAAGCCCACACGCCTCAAGCTAGAGAGCCCGAGTGCCGCAAACTACAGAGTCCACACACCCTGGAGCCCACATGCCACAACAAAGAGCCCGCGCCGCAACGAAAGATCCCGTACCCCTCAACGAAGACACCCCCCCCCGCGTGCTACAACTAGGACCCTACGCAGCCGCCGCCCCCCCCGCCCCCGAAAAAAGACACTGTTGAGCTGTCTGGTTACTTCTGTTGATTCCTTCCAGAGTCTCAGAGGGCTTCCTCTATTACTGTTGAAGTAATGAGTGGATAGATAATAGCCAAAACTTTCAAAGCCTTAATGCCTAGTGAGTAAAGGAAGAACTGTTGTTAGGGTATTCACTAGATTCTGTTGGTCCTGGAGGGGGAGGATTAACCTGCACATGATTGAGTGGTTACTCTGAACAGCTCATATGGAGCCAGAATGGCTCAACAAGTTAATAAAAGGAAAACATTTATGTTACATTTTAGTTAATTAAAAATTGAGCTTGAAAACTTTAAAAAGAGTGATCTTAGTTAGTTTTTGAATACTATTTATTTTCAGCCTTTTTAAGTTCTTTTAATGTCCTAAGTTAAATTGATCTTGGAATGAGACCATCTCCTATTTCTCAAACAAATCAGTATTTTTGGCATGTTTCTTCATGGACCCCAGTGATTATAATATTGGGTACTTTGTTAACCATAGGTTTGTGGATGTTTCTTTTATTTGTTTATTTATATTTTTAATTTTTTTTTTTTTTTTTTTTT
>NC_041216.1:16602345-16603166 GCF_002837175.3 Physeter macrocephalus
CCGGACGCGCAGGCTCAGCGGCCATGGCTCATGGGCCCAGCCGCTCCGCGGCATGTGGGATCCTCCCGGACCGGGGCGCGAACCCGGTTCCCCTGCATCGGCAGGCGGACGCGCAACCACTGCGCCACGAGGGAAGCCCCTATATTTTTAATTTTAATGTTTTGTTTTGGCTGTGCCACGGGATATGTGGGATCTTAGTTCCCCGACCAGGGATCAAACCCCATGCCCCCTGCAGTAAAAGCATGGAGTCCTAACCACTGGACCACCAGGGGATTCCCTGATTGTTTCTTTTAAAATAGAACAGTATTCTTATGGAAAAGCTATAAGTTGGACTTCTAACATTCAAATGATAATTTAGGGTATGAGGAGCTTGCTGTTACGAATTCTTTCTGTAAGGTAATCATTAAATTACTTTTCCTGAAAATACGGATTTTTTTCATTTTAGGTATGCTTAATGAAGCAAACCTGAATGGTTCTAAAAATACAGACATGTGTTATGAAAGAAGTATAATAATCTGACACTTAGCTTCCTCACTTAGGTGTGTTCAACTATTTTTTTTTTAATTTTTATTTATTTATTTTTGGCTGCGTTGGGTCTTTGTTGCTGCCCGCGGGCTTTCCCTAGTTGCGGTGAGCAGGGGCTACTCTTTGTTGCGGTGTGTGGGCTTCTCATTGTGGTGGCTTCTCTTGTTGCGGAGCGTGGGCTCTAGGCCCGCGGGCTTCAGTAGTTGTGGCTCACAGGCTGTAGAGTGCAGGCTCAGTAGTTGTGGCGCATGGGCTTAGTTGCTCCGCGGCATGTGGGATCTTCCTGGACCAGGGCT
>NC_041216.1:16604143-16604857 GCF_002837175.3 Physeter macrocephalus
CGTACCCCTCAACGAAGACACCCCCCCCGCGTGCTACAACTAGGACCCTACGCAGCCGCCGCCCCCCCCGCCCCCGAAAAAAGACACTGTTGAGCTGTCTGGTTACTTCTGTTGATTCCTTCCAGAGTCTCAGAGGGCTTCCTCTATTACTGTTGAAGTAATGAGTGGATAGATAATAGCCAAAACTTTCAAAGCCTTAATGCCTAGTGAGTAAAGGAAGAACTGTTGTTAGGGTATTCACTAGATTCTGTTGGTCCTGGAGGGGGAGGATTAACCTGCACATGATTGAGTGGTTACTCTGAACAGCTCATATGGAGCCAGAATGGCTCAACAAGTTAATAAAAGGAAAACATTTATGTTACATTTTAGTTAATTAAAAATTGAGCTTGAAAACTTTAAAAAGAGTGATCTTAGTTAGTTTTTGAATACTATTTATTTTCAGCCTTTTTAAGTTCTTTTAATGTCCTAAGTTAAATTGATCTTGGAATGAGACCATCTCCTATTTCTCAAACAAATCAGTATTTTTGGCATGTTTCTTCATGGACCCCAGTGATTATAATATTGGGTACTTTGTTAACCATAGGTTTGTGGATGTTTCTTTTATTTGTTTATTTATATTTTTAATTTTTTTTTTTTTTTTTTTTTGTGGTACGCGGGCCTCCCTCTGTTGTGGCCTCTCCCGTTGCGGAGCACAGGCCCCGGGCGCGCAGGGTC
>NC_041216.1:16605497-16607401 GCF_002837175.3 Physeter macrocephalus
ATTTATTTATTTATTTTTGGCTGCTTTGGGTCTTCGCTGCTGTGCACGGGTTTTCTCTAGTTGCAGCGAGCGGAGGCTGCTCTTCGTTGTGGTGTGCAGGCTTCTCATTGCGGTGGCTTCTCTTGTTGCGGAGCGTGGGCTCTAGGCCCGCGGGCTTCAGTAGTTGTGGCTCACAGGCTGTAGAGTGCAGGCTCAGTAGTTGTGGCGCATGGGCTTAGTTGCTCCGCGGCATGTGGGATCTTCCTGGACCAGGGCTCAAACCCGTGTCTCCTGCATTGGGAGGCGGATTCTTAACCACTGCGCCACCAGGGAAACCCCTCAACTGTATTTTCATAGTGCCACTGCATGTGCTTTCTTTGCTTTTGCCTATATTTGTCATGGGTAGGAAGAAAATATGGATGGTGAATGATGTAATTATGAAGCACAACTGCATTATGTTAATAGAAACAATATAAAGCAGAATTTTCTTTCCAGAACAGTTTTTAAATACTCAAATACAGATATTCTCAAATTTAAAAATATTCAAACCAGGCTAGGCCTAGTGTGGCCAGAGAACCTAGCCACACCAAAAAATACATTTCGAAATTAATACCAATTACTCCTGTGTATTTTTTGTTTCAGGATACCTTTTATCAGTAGTGTTTTTTTGTTTTTAAGTGCTGTGCCCTGTTAATGAATGCTGATTTATAGAGTTGATAATGTTGTAGAGTGATATGGCTAAAGCTAGTGAGAAGTGGTCAGATTCTACATAATTTGAAAGCATATCTAACAGGATTTATTGATGAGTTGGATATGGAGATATGAGAGAAAGGAACCAAAGATGACTTTAAGACTCATCACCTGAGCAGCTGGAAGGATGGAATTGCCATTTGTTGAAATGAGGAAGGCCATAGAGAAGAGCAAATTAGCAGGATTGAAAGATAGTAGTTCAGTTCTGGACATGTTATGAGTTAGATGTCTCTTAGACATCCAGATGGAGCTGTTGAGTGAGCAGTTGCTTATATCATGGAGTGCATAGAATTCTGGCTGGAGATTATAAATGTGGGAGGCATAAGCATCTAGATGGGTATGTATGTATGTATGTATTTATTTATTTATTTCTGCCTTGGGTCTTAGTTGTGGCATACAGCCTTCTCTCTAGTTGTGGCGTGCAGGCTCCAGAGTGTGTGGGCTCTGTAATTCCGGCACGCAGGCTCTCTAGTTGTGGCACACAGGCTCTAGAGCATGCGGGCTCAGTAGTTGCAGCACGGGCTTAGTTGCCCTGTGGCATGTGGGATCTTAGTTCCCCGACCAGGAATCGAGCCTGCATCCCCTGCATTGGAAGGCAGATTCTTAACCACTGGACCACCAGGGAGGTCTCTAGATGGTATTTTAAAACCATGAGTTTGGGTGTGTCACCAAGGAAGTGTGTGTAGCTAGAGAAAAGGTCTAAGATCTGATTCCTGCAGCCCTTCAACATTTAGAGTTTGGGGAGACAAGGAGGAACTAGCAAAGGGGACTGAGAAGAAAGAGCCAATCAGGTAAGAAAAACCAGGAGTGGGGTGTCCCAGAAGTCAAGTGAAGAAAGTTTCATAGAAGGAAGAATGGTTAATTATATCAAACTTCCCAAGTAAGATGAGGACTAAGAATTGACATTTGATTGTGACAGCATTGATGGCATTAATGACTTTGACTGGAATGGTGGTAAAAGCCAGATTTGGAGAAGATTCAAGAGACTAAGGAGATGAGAATTTTTTTTTTTTTTTTCTTTTGCGGTACGCGGGCCTCTCACTATCGTGGCCTCTCCCGTTGCGGAGCACAGGCTCCTGACGCACAGGCTCAGCGGCCATGGCTCACGGGCCCAGCCGCTTCGCGGCATGTGGGATCCTCCCGGACCGGGGCATGAACCTGCGTCCCCTGCATCG